>NC_077230.1:394513246-394585746 GCF_027887165.1 Monodelphis domestica
AAGTAGAAGGCAGGTGACAGACTGGAAGGGGTGGTAGCAAGGAGTTGAGGGAGGAGCATGGGACTATTTCATATCAAGATCATTTGATGGGCAGCTAGGTAGCTCAATGAATAGAGTGCTAGGCTTGAAAACAAGAAAACAAGGTTCAAATCTGGTTTCAGACACTTCCGAGCTGTGTGACCCTGGACAAGTCACTTAACCTCAATTGCCTTGTCCTTTCCACTCTTCTGCCTTGACACCAATATTTAGTATGGATTCTAAGACAAAAGGTAAAGGTTTAAAAATAAGATCATTAAAAAAACGGGTTATGTTTAGCCTGGAGAAAAAAGATTGGAAAGGGAAGGCAAATGGTTTGGCTATCTTCAGATGAGATGCACCCAAAATGAAATAACTTGCAATCAGACAATCAACATTCATTTAAATAAGCATCTACTATGTTGCCAGGAACTCTGCTAAAAACTGAGGGTACAAAAGATGGTGAAGTGGTACAGTTACTAGAGAGCCAAGCTAGATTCAAGAGGTCATGGGTTCAGATCTAGTTTCAGATACTTCCTAGATATGTGACCCTGGGCAAGTCACTTAACCTGTTTGCCTAAACCTGCCCTTCTTTCTTAAGAGTTGTTACTAGGGGAGAAGGTAGGGGTTAAAAAAAAAAGGGTAAAAGACAGTTCTTGCCCTGAAGGATCTCACAGTGGATGAATGAGATGACCAGCGAAATCCCTTCCAACTCCAATTTTCTGCAATTGTGTAATCTTGGATTTTTCTACTCTGTGTCAATGAAATATAAGCTCCTCAAGGGCGAGGACTGTTTCTCATTTTAGAAGGCACTTAATCAGTATTTATTAAAATGAGCCATACTTTATCTTTGTATCCCCAGCAGCTAGCACAGAGGCGTCCATGTAGCAGACATTTAATAAAAGTTTCCTGTATTAAACTGAGTACCACCCCTGAAATGGCTTTGAGGAATCTGTAAAATAATGAAGAATGGGGGCACCTAGGTGGCTCAGTGGATAGAAATCGAGGCAGAGAGACAGGAGTTCAAACCTGGCCTTAGACACTCCCTAGCTGGGTGACCCTGGGCAAGTCACTTCACCCCTATTGCCTAGCCCCTTACTGCTCTTCTGCTTTGGAACTAATAAACAGTATTGATTCTAAGACAGAAGGTAAGAGTTAAAAAAAAAGAAAAGACAAATAATGAAGAATGAAAAGCTAGATGCCTAAAAATTGATGTGGAAGAGAAATTTGACTAATTCTATGTCTCTAAAGGGAACAGAAAAGGGGCCATTGGGTAGATTATTTCTAGGGAGCAGTTTGGGGCACAATCTAAGAAAGAAGACTAATGGCTAGAGCTGCCCAGCAATGGTGGTGAGCTCCTCATTCCTGGAAGTATGGAAACAGACTCACTGCCCATCTGCAAAGTATCTCCCACATCAGACCACAAACTCCCTGAAGGAAAGGGATGTATCTTGTCTAGTCTTTCTACCTCCTCTAGCACTTAGCACTGTGTTCTACATACAGAGGAAGCTTAATGCTTGCTGAATGAATATGCAACCCAAAATTCAGGTCTAGGTCATTTGCTAAAGATTCTTTACATGTCTACTTAGTCTCCAGATCTCTCCTAGCTGGAAGATAAAAATGTCTCCCCTCTACAAAGTTCTCTCACCAATAGTAACTAATGATTCTTTCCACCAAGTGAAAAGACTTGTTATTTTTTAAAAACCTTTGCCTTCTGTCTTAGAATCAATACTAAAGATCAGTTCTAAGGCTAAGGGCTTGCTAACGGCTAGGAAATGGCGATTAAGTGACTTGCTCAGGGTCACACAGCAAAAAAGTGTCAGAGGCCAGATCTTAAAGCCAGGAAGAAAGGTTTCTCCCCTCTACAAAGTTCTCTTGCCAATTCTACCCAGAGATTAATTATTCTTTCTACCAAATGAAGATTACTATTATTATTATCATTATTAAAAAACCTTACTATCTTAGAATTGATACTAAATATTGATTCCAAGGCAGAAGAGCAATAAGGGAGATACAATTGGGGTTAAGTGACTTGACCAGGGTTACACAGCTAGGAAGAGTCTGAGGGCAAATTTGAACCCAGGACTTCCTATCTCTAGGTCCAACTCTTAATCCACTAAGTCACCAAGCTGCCCTAATGAGGAGATCTTTATCAAATGCTCTGGGCTTGAATGAGGGGGCAGCTGGGTGGCTCAGTGGATCCCTAGAGAGCCCCCCCCCCCCCCCCCCCCCCCCCCCCCCCCCCCCCCCCCCCCCCCCCCCCCCCCCCCCCCCCCCCCCCCCCCCCCCCCCCCCCCCCCCCCCCCCCCCCCCCCCCCCCCCCCCCCCCCCCCCCCCCCCCCCCCCCCCCCCCCGCCCCCCCCCCCCCCCCCCCCCCCCCCCCCCCCCCCCCCCCCCCCCCCCCCCCCCCCCCCCCCCCCCCCCCCCCCCCCCCCCCCCCCCCCCCCCCCCCCCCCCCCCCCCCCCCCCCCCCCCCCCCCCCCCCCCCCCCCCCCCCCCCCCCCCCCCCCCCCCCCCCCCCCCCCCCCCCCCCCCCCCCCCCCCCCCCCCCCCCCCCCCCCCCCCCCCCCCCCCCCCCCCCCCCCCCCCCCCCCCCCCCCCCCCCCCCCCCCCCCCCCCCCCCCCCCCCCCCCCCCCCCCCCCCCCCCCCCCCCCCCCCCCCCCCCCCCCCCCCCCCCCCCCCCCCCCCCCCCCCCCCCCCCCCCCCCCCCCCCCCCCCCCCCCCCCCCCCCCCCCCCCCCCCCCCCCCCCCCCCCCCCCCCCCCCCCCCCCCCCCCCCCCCCCCCCCCCCCCCCCCCCCCCCCCCCCCCCCCCCCCCGGCCCCCCCCCCCCCCCCCCCCCCCCCCCCCCCCCGGCCCCCCCCCCCCCCCCCCCCCCCCCCCCCCCCCCTCCCCCCCCCCCCCCCCCCCCCCCCCCCCCCCCCCTCCCCCCCCCCCCCCCCCCCCCCCCCGGCCCTCCCCCCCCCCCCCCCCCCCCCCCCCCCCCCCCCCCCCCCCCCCCCCCCCCCCCCCCCCCCCCCCCCCCCCCCCCCCCCCCCCCCCCCCCCCCCCCCCCCCCCCCCCCCCCCCCCCCCCCCCCCCCCCCCCCCCCCCCCCCCCCCCCCCCCCCCCCCACCCCCCCCCCCCCCCCCCCCCCCCCCCCCCCCCCCCCCCCCCCCCCCCCCCCCCCCCCCCCCCCCCCCCCCCCCCCCCCCCCCCCCCCCCCCCCCCCCCCCCCCCCCCCCCCCCCCCCCCCCCCCCCCCCCCCCCCCCCCCCCCCCCCCCCCCCCCCCCCCCCCCCCCCCCCCCCCCCCCCCCCCCCCCCCCCCCCCCCCCCCCCCCCCCCCCCCCCCCCCCCCCCCCCCCCCCCCCCCCCCCCCCCCCCCCCCCCCCCCCCCCCCCCCCCCCCCCCCCCCCCCCCCCCCCCCCCCCCCCCCCCCCCCCCCCCCCCCCCCCCCCCCCCCCCCCCCCCCCCCCCCCCCCCCCCCCCCCCCCCCCCCCCCCCCCCACCCCCCCCCCCCCCCCCCCCCCCCCCCCCCCCCCCCCCCCCCCCCCCCCCCCCCCCCCCCCCCCCCCCCCCCCCCCCCCCCCCCCCCCCCCCCCCCCCCCCCCCCCCCCCCCCCCCCCCCCCCCCCCCCCCCCCCCCCCCCCCCCCCCCCCCCCCCCCCCACCCCCCCCCCCCCCCCCTCAGACACTTCCTAGCTGGGTGACCTCGGGCAAGTCACTTGACCCCCATTGCCTAGCCCTTACCGCTCTTCTGCCTTGGAGCCAGTACACAGTATTGACTCCAAGGTGGAAGGTGAGGGTTTAAAACAAACAAAAAAACCAAAAAACCCCAAACAAATAAATGAATGAATATCATAGATGACATTCCTGAAGACAATACTGGCAGGATTGGTTGACGTCTGAAGATCCTTCTAATTCTAATATTTTGAATATTTTTAATACCCTTGATCTTCCCTTCATGGCAGCTCTCCTGTCGTTTTTTCTTGAATGGTGTCACCAGAAGGAGAGGATCTAATAGACCTAGGGTACAATGCAAAACCTTTAAAAAAAAACAAAAAACAAAACCAAAACCCCTTACCTTCTGTCTTAGAATAAATACTGTGTGTTGGTTCCAAGGCAGAAGAGTGGTAAGGGCTAGGCAATGGGGGTTAAGTGACTTGCCCAGGGTCACACAGTTAGGAAGTGTCTGAGGCCAGATTTGAACCAAGGACCAATACAAGAATTTCTAAAGGAATTTCTGTCAATGTCAATCATCTATATCACAAATAAAAAATGCCCCATAATGCTCTTTCTGTTCTTGTTTGCTTTCTGACCAGCATGTTCCTTTTTCAGTCTGTTCCTTTCCTCACTTGTTCCTTCATCAGTTCCTGGTTGGGGCAGATTCCAGGGCCATTTCAATCTTTGTTCCTTTTGTCCCTCCTACATCTCTCTCCATCCTGATCAGTGGGGAAGCCTACAACATTAAGATCTCTGTGGTATTATGAAAATTAAGAGGTAAATGTAGCAGTGTTTTTGGTCTGGTATTCTTAAACTCCTTTGAGTCTCCAGTGCTTCTCAAAATAGGGACTGAACCCCAAAGTCAGAATCAGTGCATAGATCAAGGTCCTTTTGTGAATCAGAGAAAGAATATGTTCCTTAGTTTATCGTGAACCAGATCAAGAGAGGACATGTCTATCTATTTCAACATGCCTTTCCCATAAGCCCTGCTGACATCCACATGATCGTGGCTCCCTCTGGTGAATAATTCAACTGAAAGTCTACCTGAAAACTCTGTAATTTGGGCTATTTTCCTGGCTGCTGAATTTCTTATCTTTATCTTTTGTTTCATAATAACTGTCAAATGGGAGATGGAAATTGCTTGTGTTCAAGAGTTATCTTTAAGGGGAAATGCTAGCTGCAGAGTGTCTCCAAACAAAATGCTTACACACTAGTGAAAATGTGTTGGAAGACTGGGGAATGGCTGAACAAATTGTGGTATCTGTTGGTGATGGAATAGTATTGGGCTCAAAGGAATAATGAACTGGAGGGATTCCATGTGAACTGGAATGACCTCGAGGAAGTGATGCAGAGTGAAAGGAACATTGTACACAGAGACTGATACACTGTGGCACAATTGAATGTAATGAACTTCTCCATTATTTGCAATGCAGTGATCCTGAACAACTTGGAGGGATTTATGAGAAAGAACACTAGCCACACCCAAAGGAAAAACTATGGGAGTACAAACACAGAAGAAAAACAACTGCTTGAATACATGGGTTGAGGGGATATGGTTGGGGATGTAGACTGTGAATGAACATCCTCGTGCAAACACCAACAACATGGAAATAGGTTCTGATCAAGGACACATGTAATACTCAGTGAAATTGTGCTTCAGTTATGGGAAGGGTGGAGGAGGGGAGGGAGGGAGATAATATGATTCTTGTAACCAAGGAAAAATGTTCTAAATTGACTGAATAAATTAATTTAAATTTTAAAAAAAAGAAAATGTGTTGGAAGGACATTTTAATTAAAATGCAGATTGTAGGTGGTTTTCCTTCCACACCATAATAACCAGGAAAGAAAAGGGGAAGAAAAGGGTTTACTTTTATTATTGAACATGGAATGTCATGGCTGCAAAGGACCTTAGAATAGAAAACATCACAACTGGGAAGAGGCCCTAGGCACAGGGAATGCCAGGCCTGGGAGGAACCTTAGAAAACAGAATGTCAGTTAGAAAGGGCTCTTAGAACTGAGAATGCTACAGCTGGAAGGGTAAAACTGACAATGCTAGAGTTGGGAGAAAACTTAGAACAGAATGTCAGAGCTGGGAGAGACCTTAGAACAGAAAATGTCAGAGATGGAAGAACCCTTTGAATGGAGAATGTCAGAACTAGAACAACCCTTAGAACCCAGAATGTCAGAGCTGGGAGAGACCTTAGAACACACAATGTCAGAATTGGGAGGGATCTTAGAACCCAGAATGAAAAACAAAAACAAAAACAACAAACAAACAAATAAACAAAAGAACCCGGAATGTCAGAGCTGGGAAGAACCCTTAGAACATAGAATGTCAGATCTGGGAGATATCTTAGAACAGAGAATGTCAGAGCTGGGAAAGACATTAGAACAGAGAATGTCAGAGCTGGGAGAGACCTTAGAACCTAGAATGTTAGATCTGGGAGATACCTTAGAACAAAGAATATCAGGCTAGGAGAGACATTAGAATAGAGAATGTCAGAGCTGGGAGAGTCTTTAGAGCACAGAATGTCAGAGCTGGGAGAGAGCTTAGAACCCAGAATGTCAGAGTTGGGAGAGAGAGATCTTAGAACACAGCATGTTAGAGCTGGGAGAGATCTTAGAACCTACAATGTCAGAGCTGGGAGGGACCTTAGAACTCAAAATGAAAAAACAAAAACAAACAAACAAACAAAAGAACTCAATGTCAAAGCTGGGAGAACTCTTGGGACACAGAATGTCAAAGCTGGGAGAGATCTTAGAACGCAGAATGTCAGAACTGGGAGAAGACTTAGAACAGAGAATGTCAGAGCTAGGAGAAGACTTAGAACAGAGAATGTCAGATCTGGGAGAGACCTTAGAACAGAGAATGTCAGAGCTGGGAGGGACCTTAGAACAGAGAATGTCAGAGCTGGGAGAGGCCTTAGAACAGAGAATGTCAGAGCTGGGAGAGACCTTAGAACAGGAAATATCAGAAAGGGAACTTAGAACAGAGAATGTCAGAGCTGGGAGAGAGCTTAGAACAGAGAATGTCAGAGCTGGGAGAGACCTCAGAACAGAGAATGTCAGAGCTGGGAAAGACCTTAGAACACAGAATGTCAGAGCTGGGAGAGACCTTAGAACAGGGAATATCAGAGCTGGGAGGGAACTTAGAACAGAGAATGTCAGAGCTGGGAGAGTCCTTAGAACAGAGAATGTCAAAGCTGGGAGAGATCTTAGGACACAGAATGTCAAAGCTGGGAGAGATCTTAGAACCCAAAATGTCAGCATTAGGAAAGGCTCTTAGAACAGGGAATGTGAGACCTGGGAAGCACATTAGAAGAGAGTTAAGTAGCTTATCAGAGTGCCAGGACAGGGATATAGCCTCCAACATTGTCAAAATTGACTGAGAACATGGATTGTTAGGGTTTGGAGGGAATTCAGTCTAGAATGTCAAAGCTGATGGGGCTTGTGGAACGAGATCAGGATTAGGTTTCAATTAGAAGATGCAAAGTTGAAATATAAATTTGGGGCACTGAAAGGTGGTGTCCACATATCCCTGTTCACTCAGCCAGTGCCTATGTCAGAGGGAGGCCAAGAAACCGATCAGGCCTCTCTGGATCCAAGACCTGATCCCCAATCTATCCGTCACTATGACCTCCCTCTCCCAAATAAAGGGGGGATCCCAAAAGCCTTAGTGCAATTATAACCTTCGATGACTGCATGCTCCTCCACTAAGACTTTGGGGTGGCCCTCTATAAATTAACTAGCAAAAGTGACTGTGAATGTCTTTATACAAAATATAAAAAGCCTGTCAGATACCTTGTTTAATAGATCTGCTAACTGGATCTGAAGAAACAGCCAGCATCCTTCTCCCTCCAGCACTAAATGGCCTCTTTTCCGGAGGCGGACGAGGTTGCGTGCCTTCCATCAGTTCTTGGGACCAGCTTCGTTGAGCACTCATTGGCCGAGTATGGAGAAAAGGGAACTGTGTAGAGTGATGGCCTGGGGTTAGGTCCAATACCTTGGGCCCCGGTGAATAGTGGGTCTGTGGGAAGGATGAGAGAGAAGGTTATTACAGATACCAGAGAAATGTCCTGTGGTCTCTTCATATCTGTCATATATCAGAATACTATGAGGCAACTATGTGACTCAGTGGACAAAGTGGTGGATCTGGAGACAAGAAGACCTGAGTTCAAATCAAGCCTCATACACTTATGTGCTGGCCCTAGGCAAGTCACAACCTCTGCTGCCTATTTCCTCCTCTGTAAAATGGGGATAATGATAGCACCGACTTCCCAGTGTTGTTGTAAGGCTCAAATGAGATAATAATTGTCATGTATTTAGCACACTCCCTGGCACATTGTAAGTACTATGGAAATGTTAGCCATTCTTGTTGTTGTTATTATTAAATGGCATTCTTGTCAGGTAGTTAATCCCCTAGAAAAAGCTAGTGGTGGCCCATCTCAGTGGGCTGAACTAAGGATGTGGCCAGAGCTACAATTTCCCCTTATTTTTGGTTTATTTCAGATCTTCTTTCCCTGGGGTCACTTCTTGAAGGATCGATGCGCTTTGATGTTGGGAGCCAAATTCCAATGTTAGCTATTTGTCTTGCTTCAGGTAAGACACTTTCTCTGTTCTGGAAATGGGGGGAATTAGGGGACACTGCTAATATGGGGCCACCAAAGGATGATGGACTCCCACAGGCCCCAGTTGGCTTTATCTTTGCTACCATTGTTCCCTAGTTACAGCACCTGTAGTGTGTAAATTCATAATCTAAGAAGCAATGGAAAGTGGATGGGAGTGGGAGTGGGGGTGGGAGAGCACAGCTGAGTGGCTCAGGGGATAGAGTCCCAGGCCTAGAGTCAAGAGGACGTGGGTTCAAAACTGGCCTCAGACACTTCCTAGCTGTGTGACCCTGGGCAAGTCACTTAACCCCAACTGTCTAGCTCTTACTGGTCTGCTTTGGAACCAATACTTAGTATCATTTCTAAAACAGAAGGTAAAGGTTTAAAAAAATAGAAGAAAAAGAAATGAAATGAAAAAAGAAAGTGGTTGGAATTTGGCATCGTTGAACACTTACTATGTACATGGCCACTGGGCTAAGTGCTGAGATTCTCTGTCCTCTCAAGCAGTCTGTACCTACTGACACCTTAGCAATATCAAGTATGTATATAAGTACATATAAGAAAGGAGATATAAATATAACAAAGGAGATATAAAATAATCATCAAGGAGAAGTCAGCCAACACAAAGGGAAAGAGATAGGAGGGTCAGCCAATATAGATGGATTATAGAGCGTGCAGAGGATATGAAAAAAAGATTAGAAAGCCAGTCGACAAACATACTTTTAATTTTTAGATTTTATTTTTTTCCAGTTACATGTAAAATAATATTTAAGGAGGGAGAGAATCTGGAACTCAAAAACTTTTTAAAGTTAAAATTATTTTTCCATGTAATTGGGGGTTACTAAAATATTATTTTAAAAATAATTTTTAACATTCACTTTTCAAAGTTTTGAGTTCTAAATTCTCTCTCTCTGATGGCAGAAAGTGAAGAAGAATGAAGAAGCCTCTTGATGAGGGTGAAAAGAGGAGAGTGCAAAAGCTGGCTAAAAACTTATCAAAAACCACCCAGATCATGGCAACTGGTAGCATCGCTTTCTGGCACATAGAGAGAGAAGAAGTGGAAACAGAGTCAGATTTTATATTTGTGAGTTCAAAGATCAATGTAGGCAGCAACTGCAGCCATGAAATCAAAACCAAAAACAAACACACAAACAAAAAAGGCTAGTTCTTTGAAGGAAAGCCATGGCGGATCTGGTCAGTATGCTAAAAAGCAGAGAGATCCCCCTTGCTAACAAAGGTCCTATAGCCAAAGCTGTGGTTTTTTCCACCAATGATATATGGCTGTGAGGGTTGGACCACCAGAAAAGCTTGAGTGCTGCTGAACTGACCCTTTCAAATTGTGATGCTGGAGATGTTTGAGAATCCCTTGGACAGCAAGGAAAGCAAATCAGTCAATATGTAAAGAAATTAATTCAGATTATTCATTGGAAGGTTAAATACTGAAGCTGGAAACTTAAATACTTTGGCTACATAATGAGAAGAGATGATTCATTGGAATGGACCCTGATGTTGGGAAAGTTTGAAGGCAAAAGGAAAAGGGGATGTCAGAGGATGAGATGGATAGAGAGTGTCATGGAAACACTCAATAAGCATGAACTTGGAGAGACTTCAGAAGATGGGGAGGATAGAAGGGTCTGGTGTGCTATAGTCCATGAGGTCACGAATAAGACATGACTGAAGAATTCAACAACTCCCTCTCTTCCTTCCTCTTTGAGAAGGCAATCAATTTGACATAGATTATACATTGCAGTCATGCAAAACATACTTTCATATTAGGCATTTTTCAAAAGAAAACAGACCAACCCCCCCTGAGAAAAATAAAGTTTAAAAACAAACAAACAAACCAACCAACCATATTTCAATCTGCATTCAAACTCCATTGATTCTTTTTTTGGAGGTGGATAGCATTTTTTCATTATAAGACCTTTGGATCATCTTTGATCATTGTATTGCTAGGAATAGCTAAGCCATGCGCAGGTGATCACCACATAATACTGTTATTACTATTTACAATATTCTCCTGGTTCTGCTCACTTCACATTGCATCTGTTCATCTAAGTCTTTCCAGGTTTTGCTGAAACCATCCTGCTCGTCATTTCTTATAGCACAATAGCATTTCATCATAATCAGATATCACAACTTATTCAGCCATCCCCCTAACTGATAGGCATCCCTTTAATTTCCAGTTCTTTGCCACCACAAAAAGAGCTGCTATGAATGTTTTTGTATGGATAGGTCCTTTTAAAAATCTCATTGGGATATAGTAGTGGCATTACTGGGTCAAAGAATATGCTTATCAACAAATATTTTAAAGCACTTCTTATGCACCAGGAACTGTGCTGAGTTAGGAATACAAAAAGAGCCCCTGTCTTCAAGGAGTTTACATTCTAATGGGGAGACAACACATAAATAATTAGTGTGAAGATAGGATTAACTCTCCCCTTGCCTATTTTTAGCTAATTAAATCAAGAACTTAAGTACCCTACTTGACACTAAGAGAGTTCACAAGTCACTTGCTAGAGTGAGTGACAACTGCAGAGGCCACTGCCCCACCCCTGGGCAGTGCTAGGTAAAATGAAAGGCTGTAATTGGTTCCTGTAAAGTGGGGAAGGGACAGGAAGTGATGTGGGAAAAGGACTATAAAAAGTCCTGAATTTCCTGCCCAAGGATCTTCTTCTTTGAACTTCTTTGAACTTCTTTGCCTTTGGAGTTCTGTCTTTGATTCTCACTGCATTGGTGAGCCAGACTGGAGGAGGAGACTTTCCCCCAGGATCCTGTGTTGGCTTTGGTGGGGAGTAACTGGCTTTCCTTTCCTGGCTTTTGGAGAAATTGGTTCCAGAGATTCCTGCCTTGGCTTTGGAGGAGGCTGCATTGGTGGAACCTTGGCTGAAGACAATGCCAAGACTTTTGGATGAGGATTACCAGGAAAATCCACATGGAGACAGAGTCTTGGGGAAGTCCTGCTGGGGCTGAGCCTGACTTCTCAGGAGAAGGGCTGGTAGGCTTATTAGAATCTGTGTCTTTATCTACATTTTTCTACTTTCAGTCTTTCAACTTCTTTGTAAATAAAGTTGCTAAAACTCATTTTGACTTAAGCTATAATATTTTTGAATTGGCAATCACAATATTACTTTAGAACTTTCATATTAGCATAAAAACCTAAATTTTAAATTCTGATGGGTTCATATAAGCTAAATACAAAGTAGATAGAAGGGTATTTGAGAGGGGAAAGCATTAGGAGCTGGGGAAGGGAAGGACAGAGCAAAGCTGACAACAGGGAAAGGCAAGAGAAGGGACCAGATTGCATGAGCTTAATATGACATATATGAGTTTGTTCTTGATCCTATAGGAGATAGGGAGCCAATGATATTTCTTGAGTCAGGGAGTAACATGGCCAAATCTACACTTTAGGAAAGTCACTTTGGCAGCTGTGCAGAGAATATATCAGTGTGTATGTATGTGTGTGTGTGTCCCTGAGTCAGGGAGACCTATTAGGAGTCTAATTGCAACCAATTATAAGAGTCTAAGAGATATGTGATAAGGACCTTTATAAGCTGAGAAAAAGGGACATATGTTAAAGACACAGAGATAGAGAAGAAAACATCTGGCAACTGATTGGATATATGGAATGGATGAGATTGAGGACTGAAGGACACTACTGATGGTGTAAAAGTAGGTGGTCGAAGGATGGTGGTATCCTCTGTATCAAGGAAAGATAAAGACTGAAAAATGTGTTTTCCCTTCCTAAAATCCTAGTATAACACCCTCAAAACAAGAGGGAAGTTTGGAAGATTGGAGAGCAAATGAGATGTGTTTTGGACATGTCTTTTTAAAAAAAAACCCTTACATTGTGTCTTGAAATCAATACTGTATATTGGTTCCAAGGCAGAATAGTGGTAAGGGCTAGACAATGGGGGTCAAGTGACTTGTCCAGGGTCACACAGCTGGGAAGTGTTTGAGGCCAGATTTGAACCTAGGACCTTCCATCTCTAGGCCTGGCTCTCACTCCACTGAGCTACTCAGTTGCCCCTAAGTTTTAGACATATTGATTTTGAGATGTCTACTGGATGTACAAATGGAAATGAACAATCATGAACAGAGATATGAGACTGGCATTCAGGAGAGATTAGGACTGGAAAAAACAGATTTGGGAATCATCTGTAAAGAGATGAAAATGGAACTCACAAAAACCCATGAGATCATCAAGAAAGGTAGTATATAAAGGAAAAAGAAAGTAGGGTCAAGGGTAGAGCCTTGGGAATACTAAACATTAGTGGCCATGACTTGGATAAAGATGCAGCAAAGGAGATGGAGAAGGAACCATCAGGGAAGTAAGAGGAGAAACAGGATGGCACAGGTGGCACAAAAACTCAGGAAAAAAGAGAACATTTAGGAGAAAAGGATGCTCAACAGTGTGAAAAGTATAGAAAGATCTAGAAGGGGGAGAATTGAGTAGAGACCACTCAATCTGGCCATTCAAAGATTGTGAGTCATTTTGGAAAGAATCATTGGATGATGAGGTTGGAAGCCAGAATCCAACAGGTTTAGAAAAGTGTAAAAGGAAAGAAAGTCAGAGGTGCCACCTCAAGCCACAAAAGAGAAGCTAGATATAGGGCAGCAGCTAGCAGAGATGATCAGAGCAAGTGAAAATCAGCAGATCCACATCTGAACCCAGGTTGTGGGGATTAAAAGTTGAGCGTGACTTTTGTCGGGTTATTTCTCCATGCCCACACCACACCCTCAGATGTAAAATGGTGGTGAGAGTTAGCAAGACCTTTGTGCAAGTCCTGCTTCTGACTCAGCTGTGTGACCACAGTCAAGTCACTTAGCCTCACTAAGCCTCTAAGTTACAGAAGAGTGCCTGAGCTGTGCCTGTGAAGATGCATTTCCATACTAGGACGTTCTCACATCGGTAAAATCACAGGTCGTGACTAAAAAAGCAAGTTATTAACAAAGCTTGCTAGGCAGACTTGTTATAAGAAAAGCATTCTACTGATTCTACCAAAGGGGGAGTGTTTATTATATAGTACAAGAAGAATTTTTCACACGCTAAAATCTCTATAATTCTCCCAACTATCCATTTGCTATATGGCAGCTAGGTGGTGCCATACTGCATAGAGCACCAGGTACTGAGGCAGGAAGACTCGTCATCCTGAGATGCAATCCAACCTCAGATACTTCCCAGCTGGGTGATCTTGGGAAATCATTGAACTCTATTTGCCTCAGTTTCCTCATCTGTAAAATGAACTGGAGAAGGAAGTGGCAAAACCACTCTAGTATCTTTGCCAAGAAAACCTCAAATGGGGCAAAAGTTACTTCACCCTGTTTGCCTCAGTTTCCTCATCTGTAAAATGAACTGGAGAAGGAAGTGGCAAAACCACTCTAGTATCTTTGCCAAGAAAACCTCAAATGGGGCAAAAGTTACTTCACCCTGTTTGCCTCAGTTTCCTCACCTATAAAATGAACGGGAGAAGGAAGTGGCAAAACCACTCTAGTATCTTTGCCAAGAAAACCTCAAATGGGGCAAAAGTTACTTCACCCTGTTTGCCTCAGTTTCCTCATCTGTAAAATGAATGGGAGAAGGACATGGCAAAAGCACTCCAGCATCTTTGCCAAGAAAACTTCAAATGGGGTCAGGAGTACTCAGACATGATTGAAAACCCTCTGCTATAAGCTTTGTACAGCCACCCAGTGAGACTGGGCTGCTGAGAAGTGGTTTTCCTTGTGTGACCCTTTTCTTGAAATTAGTGTGGAATTTTCTTGAAATCAAACCCCTCCATGCTAATCAACACCAGCCACAGTGCTGAGCATACTTAATGATTGTAGCCAATTTCAGCCTCTCTCAAACAGGGACTGAAACACGATAGTGCACTTGGACTGTAATGGCTTAGGTTGTCTTTCTCAATTTGAAAGAGAGACTGGGGAGGGGCAGCCTGGGTTTTGTCTCATAGCCCTAAAATTTAAAGGTTGTTAAAAACAATTGAACACAACAAGCTATTTCAGCAGCCTATGACAGAATAATAAATGTTCTCTCCTCCGCTTGCTCTTGCTCAGTTGAATTTGTACTTATTACTTCATGTGTTATTTTCAATATAGGCAGTGTGGCACTGTGGACTGAGAGCAGGAGTGGGCTGGAGCTAGCTCCACTTGGCTCTGGAAAGCTGATGGTTAAATTTTCAGGGTAAGCATTTACATTTCAGAAATCAGCAAACTCTACAAATCAGGGCTTGATTTATTTATTGTTTTGTAGATCTCTAGACTTAAGAAAATCATAGGGAAAATGTCAGTAATGTAGATAGAACTTGAAAGTGTGTTAAGTGTACATTTTTCTCCCGGAGAACTAGTTAAACATTTGCCAGCACACCCCTAAATAGAAAATCAGGCTTGGAGGTGGGAAGTCACAAGTTCAAGTTGTGCCTCTGACATAAACTGAATGTATGACTTTAGGCAAGTCATTTACATCTCAGTAACCCAAGCAACCCAATAGTGATTTGCATTAAGAGATGGGCTCTTCTCTGGGAAAGTTTTTTTTTTTTTTAAATAGTATTTTCGGGGGCAGCTGGGTAGCTCAGTGGATTGAAAGCCAGTCCTAGAGATGGGAGGTCCTAGGTTCAAATTTGACCTCAGACACTTCCCAGTTGTGTGACCCTGGGCAAGTCACTTGACCCCCATTGCCTAGCCCTTACCACTCTTCTGCCTTGGAGTCAATACACAGTATTGACTCCATGATGGAAGGTAAGGGTTTAAAAAAAATATAGTATTTTCAAAACATGATCTAATAATAGCATTCCCACAGCACTTTAAGGAGTTTTCAAAGGGCTTTATAAATATTGTCTCATTTGAACCTCACAACAATCCTGGGAGGTCAGTACTATTATTATCCCCATTTTACAATTCAGGAAACTGAGTCAGACAGAGGATAACTTACTTCCTCAGAGTCATACAGCAAAGGAAGTATCTTCAGGTTCAGCACTCCATCCATAGCAGCCACCTAGCTGCCTTGAACAAGAGTTATGGGGTAATAATAACAATATTTAACATTTTATAATTCCAAAAAAAGTTTTGCAAAATGTTTTACATCCATTATCTCCTTTGATCTTCACAAAACCCTAGAAAGATAATAATGAATTCAGGTCAGATGCCAGAGAATTTAGAGCTAGAGGGGACCTCTGAATACATTAGATCAAGAAAGGATCCTAGAATTAAAGCTGGGAGGGCCCTTAGAACACCAGATGTCAGAACTGGGAGGGCTGTTAGAACATTAAAGCTAGGAGGGACCTGGGAGAAGAGACTATCAAAACTGGAAAGGCTCTTAGAACATATAAAGCCAGAACATATTAATTAGGATATTAAAACTAAGAGTCACCAAAGAACGGAAAGTCTGCCCTGGCAGAGGTCTTGTAACACAGGATGTCCAAAGTAAGAGATTTCAGAATATAGAATACCATTTGCCCAGGAGCTCTATGAGTTTTGTCAGGCTCTGGAACAGGGTTCTCTCACTTACTCCAAAGCTAGAATCTATGTAAGAAGCCATGATGATGTACTGAAAAGAGAGCTGGGAGCTAAAGTTGGGCAACAGGCAAGGAGACATGCAGAGCATTCCCTGCCTCCCTTTTGCACGCTCTCGGAACCAGCCAAAGGGCCCTTCTCCCTTCTCCTTTCACGTGGCATTCCACTGCTGGCCTTTGCCCTGGAATGCCCTCTCCTTGCCTCTGCCTATTAGATTGCCTTTCTTCCTTCACAGTACAGCTGCAGTACCACTTTCTCCTCCTCCCCTACTAGTCCCTCCCTTCCCTGGGTTCATCTGTTCATATTTAATCTACAACATGCTATAGTTTCCCCTTTAATGACATAAGCTTCTTAAGAATAGGGACTGTTTCATTCATTGTATTTATAACTCCTACGCCCAGCAGAGTGATGACACATAGTAGGTATTTTAAAATATTTGTTAATTACCTGACTGAGAGGCTCAAGGTATGGAGGAGATGTTTAGAAATCTTACAGTGAAATGAAAGAGAGAAAGAAGATGGCACAAACAGGATGGACAGAGCTTAAAAGAAAAGAAGATGAATGTTTGCTTGACTCTGTAAGGCTTTAGAATATTACAGTGATAAACCAGATGAAGCCTGCTCCCCACCTCACACCAGAGAGCTGATGGATTTAAAATGAAGAACGAGAAACACATTTCTGGACGTGCCAACATGAGATTTCTTTGGCTTGACTGGGGCACTTTTGTTCAGAGGATTTTGCTTCCCCTCCTCGAAGGGAGAGATAATAAATGAGTATAGTCAAGCTGGCATTCATTTATTTTGTACCTACTATGTGCCAGGCACTATGCTAAGTGCAGGGAATACAAAATACAAGGCAAAAACTAGTCCCATATTGTAATCGGGGAGACAACATGCAAATACCCATGTACTGCCAAGACATATCTAGGATAAATTGGAGATAATTTCCAAGGGAAGGCATCAGCATTAAGCATAATTAGAAAAGGCTTCTTACAGAAAGGAGGATTAAATAATGATCGAGGTAGTAAGGTTCCGGGGAAGGTAGAAAGGGAATAACCAAGGGCCCAAGGGAACAAGAGGGAGTGTGAAGTAATAATAATCAAAATAGCAAACATTTTTATAGCATTTATTATCTGTCAAGCACAGTGCTAAGCACTTGACAATTATTACCTTATTTGATTCTTACAACAACCTTGGGAGATAGGTGCTTTTACTTTTATCTCCTCTTAACAGCTGAGGAAACTGAAGCAGAGATTAAATGACTTGCCTAAGGTCACACAGCTAGTAAGTATCTAAGGTTGGATTTGAACTCAGATCTCGTTGACTCTAAACTCAGAGGTCTGTGCATTACGGCTCCACCTATCTGTCCCAAGTATGACAGAGAGCATTGAATTGGGAGTCAGAGGGTAAGAATCAGGGAATCATAGTTGGAAGAGACCATCTCATTCAGTCTGTGCCTGAAGGAGAAGCCCCTTTGCAACACAGCTGGTAAGTGGTGGTTCAAAATTAAGCCAAAAAGGCTTCTAGGGATGGACACTCACTACCTCCAGAGGCAGCTCATTCCTGCTCCTTTGGGACAGCTCTGATAACTAGGAAGTTCTTCTACCATCGAGTCTCCATTTGACTCTTCCTGGCTTCCAGCAAATGCTCCTGGTTATGTCCTCCATGGGGCTGCTAGGGGGCACAGTTCAAATCTGACCTCAGACATTTCCTAGCTATATGACCCTGGACAAGTCACTTAACCCTATTGCCTCAATTTTCTCCTCTGTCAAATAAGCTAGAAAAGGAAATAAGCTCTCCAGTATCTCTGCCAAGAAAACTCTGAACAGGGTCACAAAGAGTATGACATGACTGAAAATGACTGAATAACAACAACAACAACAACAATGTCATTCAGATCCCAGCAGAACAAATCTGATCCCTTTTCCCCACGACGGCCATTCACATTCTTGAAAATAGTTATACTCTCGTCAGGAGACCTGGGTTCCAAGCCTGGCTCTGACACTTGCTAGCAATAAACCATCTTCTTTCACTGAGTCCCAGATTCTAGAATATAGGGATAATAAACACAAGTGGTTCTGGGGGCAGCCAATATCTAGGTTACAGAATCAGGTGAGGAGTGGGACAGAAGGGAGAAAAGAGGCAGAGAAGGAGAGTGATGGGGGGAGAGAGAAGAGAGAGAGTATTGAGATAGAAGAGGAGGAGGAGAGGAAGGAGAAAGGGAAGTAGAGGGAGGGAAGGAGTATGTAGAAGGGGAAAGAGAAAAAAGGTGATGGGAAGAGAGAAGAAAGGAGGGTGATAGAGGAATGAGGGAGGGGAGAAGGAAGGAAGAAATGGAAGGAGCAGGAAGAATGTGGGGAGGAAGAAGGGGAAGAGAAAGAATGTGATGGGGAGAGAGAAGAAAGGAGGGTGATAGTAGAGGAATGAGGGAGGGGAGAAGGAAGGAAGAAATGGAAGGAGCAGGAAGAATGTGGGGAGGAAGAAGGGGAAGAGAAAGAAAGTGATGGGGAGAGAGAAGAGAGTGGCAGGAGAGTATTGAGATAGAGAAGGAGAGGAAGGAGAAAGGGAAGAAGAGGGAGGGAAGGAGTATGTAGAAGGGGAAGAGAAAAAAGGTGATGGGAAGAGAGAAGAAAGGAGGGTGATAGTAGAGGAATGAGGGAGGGGAGAAGGAAGGAAGAAATGGAAGGAGCAGGAAGAATGTGGGGAGGAAGAAGGGGAAGAGAAAGAAGGTGATGGGAGAGAAAAGAGAATGGTAGGAGAGTATTGAGATGGAGAAGGAGGAGAGGAAGGAGAAAGGGAAGTAGAGGGAGGGAAGGAATATGTAGAAGGGGTAAGATAAAAAAGGCGATGGGGAGAGAGAAGAAAGGAGGGTGATAGTAGAGGAATGAAGGAGGGGAGAAAGAAGGAAGAAATGGAAGGAGCAGGAAGAACATGGGGAGGAAGAAGGGGAAGAGAAAGAAGGTGATGGGGAGAGAGGAGAGAATAGGGCAGCAAGAGAGGAGAGGAATGAGAGAAGGGAAGAGAGGAAGACAGAAGAGAGGGAAAGTGGAGGCAGGGGGAGAGTATGATGAAGGGGAAGGAAGAAGGGAGGAAGAAGAGAAAGAGAAGGAATCCATATTGGATGATTCAGCTCAATCGATATCCAGACCATCTCTTTTTCATTCCTCATTTCCTTTGCTGTCATTTCACTGTGGTTTAGGGCCTGTTAGCCCAGAGCAAGCAGAGAGGTGAGTTGGTTAATTCTGGGTGCCCAAGATCTGTGCCACCAACTCTAGTCAAGCAGCTCTGGCCACAGAGTGGTAAAGGCTGAAAGTCAGAGCACGCCTAACGGTTACTGACCATCTGTGAAGATTCCGTCCTGGCTTCCTCCAACCTTCCTGGCATATATAATTGAGAGGAGGTCAGAAAGAGCCGTGGCCTTCTCTGATGCTGATGCTGGCACCCCCTCCCTGAGCACTGCAGCCACACTGCCCTCTAGAGAAAATAAGGGGCTGAGTGCTTCTGGGGAAAGGAGACAGGCCAGCAAATCAGGGTTTGAAAAGGGCATCCTGCTAATTGGGTCAATTCTTGTCCCCATGTTCCATCTGGAACTTTGACTTGATAGCCCAGTTCGGGTCACGAGGAAAAGAAAAAGGAGAGGTTACTGCATTGGACACTAGCCTGGGAGTCAGGAGACCCAGCAGCCCCTAGCCCTGGCTCTGTACAATCTTGATCTCCTTTGGGACCCCCCTCCTCGGTTTTCTCTTAAGTTAGAGAGAAACAATGAGCCTAGACTGGGCATTCTTGAACTAGGGTTCCAGGGCTAGATCCCATGAAGTTGGAGAGGGAAAAAAATACTGCCTTGACCTTCATTTGAAATGTAGCATTTCCTACAAGTATGCAAAAATATGATTTTGAGAAGGGGTCCACGGGCTTCCCCGGCCTGCCAAAAGAGCGCAAAAACCATCGAGAACCCCTGGGATAGATCATCTCCCAGTTCTGAGATTCTGTTTTTCAAATAAATAGACAAACAATATAGATAACATGAAATGATATTGATAAAGTACTTTGGAAACCTTAAAACACTATATAAATGCCATTATTATTATTAATGTGCTCCAGCTCTGACATTCTGTTCCAAGGACTTTCAAACGCTGATCTCATAGCATATTTATTTGATATAAATTGCTGAATTGATTATATTTAATTTTATTAATATAAAAGACCAAAATAGGTATAATTTTTTTCTCCTAAAGCTCTGGTTGTCTCTCAAGAACAGAGGCATTTGATTTAGTTTATTGGTTGCATAATTTATCAATTGATGTAAATTAGATGATAGTAAATTCAATTATAGAGGCAGCTAGGTGGCCCAGTGGATAGAGTACTGGGCTTGGAGTCAGGTAAACTCATCTTCCTGAGTCCAAATCTGGTTTCAGACACTTCTTAGCTGTGTGACCTTGAACAAGTCACTTTGCCCTGTTTGCCTCAGTTTCCTCATCTGTAAAATGAGCTGGAGAAGGAAATGACAAATATTTCCATTATCTTTGTCAAGAAAATATCAAATGGGGTCATGACTAAAAACCAAACGAATAACAACAATTAGGTTGATTCTGAACTAATTGATGGGACAAATTTTCAAAAATAGCCATCTACTTAAAAGGTCTCCAGGGGAGAGCCCTAGGGATCTGCACCCATTCTCTGTTTTAAATTATTTTTATCAGTGCTTTGGATGAAGACATAGATGACAAATGATGCAAACCTAGAATGGCAGAGCCAAGATTTCATGAAGGCCTTAATAAAGTGGATCTACTAAGATAAAATTTAAGAGGGAAAAATGTGGTCTTACACATGAATTTAAAAATGCATTTCACAAGTACAAGAGAAGGGTTGGGGAGAAAAGGATAGACAGAGCCCATCTGAGCAAGATCTGGAGTTTTACTGGACTTCAAGATGAAAATGAGGCTTCTGAGGGACTTACGACAAGGAACTGTGGGAGTAAGAATGCATTGGGTATATGTTTTGGGGTTTTGGTTCCATTAGATTATTCTCTTACAAAAATGAATAATATGAAAATGTTTTGTATAACATGTATAACCCAGACTGAACTGCTTGCCAGTCCCAGGAGCAGGGAGGGAAGAGAGGAGGGAGACAATTTGGATCACATAACTTCAGAAAACTTACATGGAGATTTATTGTTAAAATGAAAAATAATAAAATTACACACATACACAAAAGATGAAGATGAACCAACTGTGCGATATGGAGGCCCAAAGACCTCATATGTTCTCAGGCGCATTGGGAAAATCTCAGTCAAATGGTCAAAGGGTATGAACAAGCAATTTTCAGATGAAGAAATCAAAGCAATCAATAATCACATGAAAAAATGTTCTAAATCCCTCGATTAGAGAAATGTAAATTAAAATAAAGTCAAGGTACCACCTCACACCTATCAGATTGGCCAATGTGACAATCAAGGAAAGTGATAAATGTTGGAGGGGATGTGGCAAAATTGAGACACTAATGCATTATTGGTGGAGTTGTTAACTGATCCAACCATTCTGGAGGGTAATTTGGAACTATATCCAAAGGGCTATAAAACTGTGCATACCCTTTGATCCTATAATACCACCAAGGGTTTGTATCCCAAAGAGATCATTAAAAAGGGGAAAGGACCTATGTGTACAAAAAGATTTATAGTTGCTCTTTTTGTGGTGGCAAAGAATTGGAAATTGAAGGGATGTCTATCAATTGGGGAGTGGTTGAACAAAATGTGGTATGTGATGGTGATTGAACACTATTGTGCTATAAGAAATGATAAGCAAGATGATTTCAGAACAAGCTGGAAAGAGCTGCATGAACTGATGCGGAGTGAAATAAGCAGAATCAGTAGGACATTGTACACCGTAACAGCAATATTGTACTACTATGAAAACTTGACTATTTTCAGCAGTCTATTGATCTGGGACCACCTGAAAGACTTATGATGGGGAATGCTATCCACCTCCAGAGAAAGAACTGTTGGAGTTGGATGAATGCTGAACAAAGCAGACTATCTTTCACTTCAGTGTATTTACGATTTTAATTTGGGGGGTTTTGGTTTTGGTTGCTCTTACAACAATGACCAATATGGAAGTGTATTTTGCATAATAAAAAAAAGTCTCAGCTAGGTGGCTTCTCCTTTTTTTTTTTTTAACTTTTACCTTCTGTCTTGGAATCAATACTGTGTATTGGTTCCAAGGCAGAAAAAAATTGGTAAGGGCTAGGCAATGGGGGTCAAGTGACTTGCCCAGGGTCACACAACTGGGAAGTGTCTGAGGTCAAATTTGAACCTAGGACATCCCATCTCTAGGATTCTCAAAATCCACTGAGCCACCCAGCTGCCCTGTAGGTGGCTTCCTGATAGAGAGCAGAGCCTGGAGTTAGGAGGTCCTAGGTTCAAATATAACCTTCTTAACTGTGTGACCCTGAGCAAGTCACTTAACTTCAATTGTCTAGCCTTTACTGCTCTTCTGCCTTAGAACCAATACTTAGTTATCAATTCAAAGACTGAAAATAAGGATTTTTTTTTAAATAAAAGAGTCTCAGCTTTCAGGAAGTAGAAAGTGAGAGTCCCTTTGTCCTCTGCCCTTCTTACACCTTATCTACAACTCTGGGTTTAGTTAGTTCTGGGTACCACAGCAAAGAAAGGCCACTGATTGTTGAGCTAGAGCATCTTTAGAGACAGGTAACCAGGATGGTGAAAGGTCCATGTCATACAAAGGTCTTTTGACTATTACAAGCACTAATGACAATTCTTGTTGTTCAATCATTTTCCAAGAGGGCCAGTGACATCCTGGGTTGGTTTTTTGACTCGTTTGTGAATTGGTTATCAGTGAAGCAGAATTCCACAAAGTCATCCACTTCCAGCTCTCTTCCAGAGTCATTGAAGTCTGGTGGCAAGTCAAAGGCCAAGAGGACTAAGGATGCAGTGGATGACCTTGGCACCTTCCAGGTCTGACCTTGCTCTAAGCACTCCATGGTCAGTTTCATGGCCGTTGGAACAAATTGTTCTCATCCGCCCATTACACTAGAGGAAGCCTTCACATGCTTGGGGTAACTCACAAGCTTTGAAACTTATCAGTTACCCTCAGCCCGATTTAGCCCCTCTGCCAAGCTGGTTGTGTTGGGATGTGGCTGCTGTGCATGCTATACCTTCTTGGAACCACAGGTGAGAATCGGGTGAAGGTAGACACTGAAGGTGGATGAGCAGCCCTGAGAAGGGTTCAGCCATCCCACAAACCAGAGGGGCCAGTCTTCCCTGGACGCCCCACCATCCCCACTGAGATTAATAAAAACGGCTCGTACTTACATAGGTGGAAAAAGGACTAGGCTGATTGTGTATAGTCCCAGAAAGCAGAAACAGAAAAGAAGGAAGAAGTCACAAAGAGACCGAATTGGACTTGATCTTGAGAAGAACTTTCTAGAAACAAAAGCTGGCCAAAAGGGGAAGGGGTTGCCTTGAGATGGGATGGATCCCCTTTGCTGAAAGCTTTTGAGAAAATGCTAGATGAGCCTCAATGAGTATGTTATGAAGGAGGGGATTTTTCTAGGCTGTGAGGATCCCTTCCAATTCTGAAATTCGGTGCCTGTGATTGGATCCAGCCCCTATCGCAGTCTCATTTTGTGCCAGTGCCAACAGCACCATCTTTCTCCCCTTTGCCAGCACTGCTTCTGCCTCTTTGGACTTTGACACCCTATACCATATTCCCCGCAGCTCCTCCTCTCGCCCCGCTTTTCAGCTCCCCCCCTTGCATAGTCTTCCTTCCTTCTAAGAAGAAATTTGATTTAGTGGTTTCTAATCATTTCTCTGGTTATAACATGGGTGAAGTGGTAACTGCGCGATTTAGAGACCCAGTTAGTAGCTGAATCACTGTATGAGGCACAATAATCAGAGAAAGTGGGGAGTGTTAGTAATACAAATGATGTTCATTCCTTGGAAAGAATAGTTTTTGCCCTTTCCATTGCCCCACACTCTCAAGGCTGTGACGTTACTCTGTGGCTTCAGTTCCATTCGGACGTTTTTGTGGCCCTTGAGGGAGGGGAAGGAGAAAAGACCCATCTGGGGGCAGCCCTGCCAGCAGGGTCCTGCCAAACCCCAGCACTTTTGTCCCGACCTTTCATTTCTGATCTAAATGTCTGTAAGGCGCAGGGTCTCAGACCCAATGGGCATGTCTGCTGACCTCGGCTTTGCCCAGGCTTCTTCTTTTTAACAACCAGATACTATTTATAAGGCACTTAGCATGGGGGCTGTCACAAAGTGGGCTTGTAAAAAACATTTGTTCCTTTCTTCTTAGAATGTTAGTCCCTTGAGAGCAAGGTACTTCTACTTGCTTATGTTTTATCCCCAGTTCCTGGCACAGAGTCTATCTGGCACATAATAGGCATATAATAAATACTTGTTCCTTTTCTATTAGAATGTAAGCTCCTTCAGGCCCAGAGACAGGTGGTCCTGGGATCAAATTTGACCTCAGATACTTCCTAGCTGTGTGACCCTGAGCAAGTCACTTGACCTCCATTGCCTAGCCCTTACCACTCTTCTTCCTTAGAACACAGTATTGATCCTAAGATGAAAGGTAAGGGTTTAAAAATAAAATCCCTACCTCTTGTGTGACCCTGGGCATGTCACTTGACCCCCATTGCCTAGTCTTTACCACTGTTCTGCCTCAGAACCAATACATAGTATTGATTCTAAGAGGGAAGGGAAGGGTTTAAAAAAAAAAAGAATGTAAGTTCCTTAGGGCCAGGAACCGCCTCTCTATTTGCTTCTGTGGCACACAGTAGGCACTTATAAACACTTCTTAACTTGTTGACTGACCAATAGAGAATTGGTCGCCATGGACTGATGATCCCATTTACGGAACAGCTCCTCTACCTCTTCCTTTTGTTGCCTCCCTATTTCTAGTCGCCATTTCTTTTTAAGAGAGGAATGTGATTCATATATCTGTATAATCGTTACGTTGACACTCAAGGGCCTCCTAAAGGTAGGCCAGCAACTGCTAATAAAATTTGCCCCTTCTCAGGATATTCACAACGCATTTTAAAAACAACAATCCCGACTTTACAGCCTGCCTGTTATGCCAAACATCATTTCTTAGGGCTCCCAGGTCTGATGGGAGGAAGGACAGAGCGGCTGTTTCCAGGCTAGCAAAGGAGGAGAGATTCCGTATCCCTGGGTTCTCCTCTCTGCCATTCTGACTGTCAGAAGGTTTTTGCCAAACAAATGCTGGGGGGGAGGGGGGGAGGAGGCAGAGGGAATGTTTTCTCATTCATGCAAATCTGCTTGCAAAGGTTCCCTTTCCACTTGACGGGGAGGGATGGCTTGGGAGAGTTTGTACCCAGAGGAAGATTCAGTATCAGTTGTAGAGCTGTGGATACCCACATTTTATTTTGCTCTATTTTATTTTTTAAATAAAATAACAAAAAATTAAATAAAATGTAATTAATTAATTAAATTAATTAATTAAAAATTAAAAAAAATAAAATAAAACTTCTGCCTTAGAACCAATACACAGTATTGATTCTAAGAATGAAGGTAGGGGTTTTAAAGAAATAAAATAAAATCCTTATCTCCTAATACTATGTACAAGTTCCAAGGCAGAAGAGAGGTCAGGGCTGGACAATGGGGGTTAAGTGACTTGCCCAGGGTCACACAGCTAGGAAGTGTCTGAGACCAGATTTGAAACCAGGACCTCCCATCTCTGGCCACCCAGTTGCCCCATAGAATGGACATTGATAAGCTGGAGTCTATCCAAGGGGGGTGACCAAGATGGAGTCAGGGACTGGGGATCATGTCACGAGAATCCTGGTTGAAGGAACTGTGGTTATTTCCCTTGGGGAAGAGAAGGCAGGGGCATGGGATAGCCAATAAGATGGTGAGGTTTTGAAGATGGAGTAATATGTTCATCAAGGTTGAAGATGACACAAAACTAGAAGGAGTAGCTAACAGCGGAAGGCATTGGCGAGGGACAGAGAATAGTTGATGTCAAGTATCTGAAGGACTGCTATAGGGTTAGATTTGCTCTTCTTGGCCCCTGAGGATAGACCTAGAAGTAGGTTTAGAGGGCTTTTGGGTGGAGAAATTGCTTTCTCAAAGCACAGCCGGCTGCTTGAGGAGGGCTTACTGGAGGTCTATTGTTATTCACTTGTTTTCAACTGTCCAACTCTTTGTAATCCCATTTGGGGTTTTCTGGGCAGAGACATTGGAGTGGTTGGCCATTTCCTTCTCCAGCTCATTCTACAGATCAGGAAACTGAGGCAAACAGGGCTAAGTGACTTGCCCAGGGTCACACAGCTAACAAGTAGGTGAGATGCGTCTTTTTGACTCCAGTCTTGATACTTTATATGCACTCTGCCACCTAGCTGTCTGAGGAGGGCGATTAGGAAAATGATAAATGTCACATCCGGTTGTTCAGTTATTCATTCATGTCCAACTCCTTGTGAGCCCATGGGATGGCGTGCCAGGCCCTTCTATCCGCCATTATCTCCCAAAGTCTGCCCAAGCTCACATTTGTTGCTTCCTTTCATGACTGCCTCATGGCTCTCGCTGGATCCATGTGGAGGCAGGGGAAGCTCTCTCCAGTTTTCCTAGCTTTACTTTTCTCTTCGCTTCAAGTTAAATATTTAGTAAATATTATTAAATATAATACTTGGAGTATTGGATATTCATTTTAATCTCTACAGCCTATCCATCTCATTCTCTGCCACCCCGTCATCAGGGGCTTTTCCAGGGAGTCCCGACTCCTCACTACATGGCCACAGTATTTCAGCTTCAGCTCTAGAGTCTGACATAGTTTCAATGGACAGGGGATCACAATATTGTACAGGAAGCAGCAGCAGCAACAAGTTAGATTAGGAATCCCCCTCTCCCGCCCTGCAACTGGGGGGCATCAAAGGGGAAATTCCTGCTTAGGGAGCGGTTTGACCAATGCAAAAATTCCTGCCAATTTTTCTTGTAAGTCTGCAATTCTCTGCTTCCTTGTCTGTAACCACATTTGCAGAAAATATCTGGCTCGCCTAAACTCTCCCTCCCCCTCACGTCACCCCCAAACAGAGAACGTGTCCATCACTTTGTCTTTAAAAAAAAAGTTTCTGTTTGAGAAATATCTGTTGGGGAGAAAATGCAGATGCTTCCCTTTGGGTTCTTGAGATGGGCCCAAACTACAGTTTCCCTGAAAGTGGCATTTTACAGGAAATGCTTCATTCTTTAACAAGAAGAGCAGAAGGGGGAGCTAGGTGGCTCAGTGGAGTTGGGAGGTGCTGGGTTCAAATCTAGCCTCAGACACTTCTTAGCTATGGGATATGTAAAGGAAGATCTTTCCCTCTCCCCTCTCCTCAGTAGCTTGATCTGTCCATCAAACATTCCAAGGTTTTGGGCTTCTTTGGGGGAGAATCGAGAGAGAATTGGGGGGAGAATCGAGAAGAAAAGGAAGAAGGAAGAAGGAAGAAGTCAGGAATAGAGCAGGCAAGGGAGGGGGAAAAGAGGAAAGAGATTGGCAGGCTAGGGATCACATGGTCAGGTTACTTAGGAATGATTGTCTATCCTTCCTAATAAACTTTATAAAATACATATCTGGGTAGAAATATTTTTCCAGTTCTTACAGTGACCTTGGGCAAGTCACTTCACCTCAACTGCCCAGCCTTTCTTACTCGTTCATTCTGGAATCAATACTTTGATTCTAAGACAGAAGGCAGGGGTCTAAAACAAAGAAAGAAGCCCTTCCTTTCCGGCTTAGAATCAATACTACGGATCAGTTTCAAGGCAGAAGAATGGTCAGTTCTAGCCAGTTGAGCTAGCCCAGAAGGGAAGGGTTTTAAGGGGGGAAAGCAAGTAAAGTAGAAACTGACAGAGAATGTCAGGAGCAAGAAATACACGGTTGTTGCCGTTTGCTACTGGCCATTATTGGGGTCTCAAATGCCTCCGGCACTTAGCCCAGTGCTTGCCACGCTTGGTGACAGCCTCCCAGTGAGGAAACTCCCTCTATGGGCAAAGATCAACGTCTATGTTAAAGCCTGGAGCACTGGCCAGCTACATAGTGACGCAGTGACACAGCAATATGTATCAGAGACAAGAGGGAGCCCCAGGACTTGCAGAATCTAGACATTATTCCCTGCCGCTTCCCATAGGAGATGACACTGTAGCCAAGGGAAGAAAAGAGACAATGATTCTAGGAGGGGCCCTGGCACCCAGAGTAGACTTCCAAGGCTACTTCTACAAGGTATCTCCAAAGGCTAGGGGCAACTTTTTTTTTAACCTTTACCTTCTGTGTTACAGTCGATACTAAGTATTGGTCCTAAGGAAGAAGAGCAGTAAAGGGTAAGCGCCATTGGGGTTAAGTGACTCGCCCAAGGTCACCTAGTAGGAAGTACCTGAAATCAGATTTGAACCCAGGACCTCCTATCTCCAAGCCTGGCTCTCTATCCACTGAGCCACTTAGCTGCCTGCAGTTTTAAGCATCAGACTACATTAAGACTTCTGGCACACCTTGTATTTAGACCCTGTGAATTAATTTGACAAGCATTTATTAGGTTCCTACTATGTTCAAGGCATGGTGCCAGGCAGGCATGAGAGATACAGACAGATAAATATAACAGCCAAAGAGCCTTTATTCTACCTAGGGATGGGATGGTTGTAGGGGGAAGAGGGTAGGAAAAAGGGCTATTCAATAATACTTCTAAATATCATCAAGCGAATACTAAATGGAGTGGAGGAAGGCACTTGACTAACAACTAAGGGCTGATGAGGGGAGGCTTCCCAGCAAGACCATCTGCACTTTTGTATTCTTCCTGACTCTTCCCCACTTGCAGCTGCTGCCTCCATCCCCCAATAGCCTCCTCCCTCAGTCTGTAAAACCTTTATCCATCCCTTTTGGGTACATGTTGTCTCCCCTAACAAAATGTAAAGTCCTCAAAGAAAATCTGGTTTTGTTTTCATCTTTGTACTCCAGTTCCAGGCACCGTCCCTGGCACATAGTAGGTGCTTAATAAATGCTTGCTTGAGTGCAGAGAATTGGAGATTCTGAGAGGCGTCACTGAGGAAGGAATGTATTCTAAATTATACAAAGGACCCTACTTAATGATTCTACTTACATCCCCAAACTGAGTGCTAACAGGGCAGTAAGGGGAGGAAGAGATGGAGAAAATCTGAATCCTAAAATGGCAGAAAACCATTATCAAGAATTGTTTCTGTGATCACCCTGGTGCAATTATCAATAATAAGGAAATAGGTCTTGATCAATGACACATGTAAAACCCAGTGGGGGACAGCTGGGTAGCTAAGTGGTTAGAGAGCCAGGCCTGAAAACAGGAGGTCTGGATTCAAATGTGGCCTCAGACACTTTCCAGCTGGGTGACCCTGGGCAAGTCACTTGACTCCCATTGCCTAGCCCTTACCACTCTTCTGCCTTGGAGCCAATACACAGTATGGATTCTGAGATGGAAAGTAAGGGTTTTAAACAAACAAACAAAAAAATAAATGAATGAATGAATAAATGAATAAATGAATAAAGACATAAACAAACAAACAAATAAATAAATTAAAGAATGAATGAACAAACAAATGAAGAAACAAACAAACAAACAAATAAATAAACAAATAAATAAATAAAAGAATTTAGAATTAGGGGAAACCTTAGAGCTCTAATCTAGCCAAGTGTTCTTAGCCTTATTTGTGTCCTGGTCCTGGATGTGGAGTTTTGTGAGGCCTGTAGCCAGCCTTCTTCTCAGAGCCATACTTTTTAAGGCACAAAAAAATACATTGGCTAACAAGAGAAGCCAGTTGTAGTGAAATGTAGTTGTTCCTCAGAGGGTGGAGGAGGGAGAGAATTTGGAACCAGAAAATTAAAAAAAAAAATCCAATCATTTAATTAATAATAAAAAAAGAAAGAGAGAAATGCAGTTATCCTAAAAAATTTTTTTAAGTTTCTAGACTCCAGGTTAAAAACCCCAATCTAATCTAACCCACTTGTTTTACAGAGGAGGACACTTAGGTCTGGAGAAGTTAAGCCCTTTTTTTTTTTAAACCCTTACCTTCTGTCTTGGAGTCAATACTGTGTATTGGCTCCAAGGCAGAAGAGTGGTAAGGGCTGGGCAATGGGGGTCAAGTGACTTGCCCAGGGTCACACAGCTGGGAAGTGTCTGAGGCCACATTTGAACCTAGGACCTCCCGTCTCTAGGGCTAGCTCTCAATCCACTGAGCTACCCAGCTGCCCCCTACCTTTTTTTTTTTTAAACCCTTACCTTATGTCTTAGAATGAATACCAAGTATGGGTTCTAAGGCAAAAGAGTGGTAAGGGCTAGACAAATAGAGGTAAGTGACTTGCCCAGGGTCACGCAGCTAGAAAGTGTTTGAGACCAGATTTGCTCCAGGCCTGGCTCTCAAAGCCCCTAGCTGCCCTTTAACAAGGTTAAACCTTAAAGAAAGCCTCAGAGAACTGACTCAAGCCTAGGCTCACAGGTCAATAGAAACAGGATACTTCAGGGCCTTATTTGTTAAAGAAGCCCCAGCGTTGGAATCTCAAGCCCAGAGCTGACCTCAACGTTATAGCTTAGAGCTCCCTCATGTCTTTGTTCAGTCACTAGAAAAATATTATTAACAACATCCTATTGTATGAGAACAGCTTTAGAGAGTCTTCATTCAAATTAGATTAGTGATGGGAATTTAAAGGAAGCAGGAAGTTTGCTCTGCAGCCCTCTGCACTGGGTCATTGACATTGATCGCCCCAAATAGGGCAAGAAAGAAGGATTTTTCAACAACAACAAAAAATCTCAAATTAAAATACTTTGGAAGAAATCGATTTCTCTCTGGGACACTTTGTGGAAAGAGCCAGATAGTTATTCCATTTAGCTCTTCTAGTTCTTGTAGGATACTTTTAAAAACTGGTAGCTCTTATAGAATGGGCCAACATAAGAGCATAATTCCCAACAGCAAAGTAGCAAATGGGAAGACTGAGAAAAGAGGAATGGGATGGACCGATCTGCCCAAAGGTAAGTCACTCCACCCTATTGGGGCCTCAGTTTCTACATCTGTAAGAAACCAAACAGAATGGGGGAGATGGGCTAGAGCAGTGAGTGAGTCTCAAAATGGGGTGGGGGTGACCCTTAGGCGTTCCCCCAGACCCTTTCAGGAGGTTTATAAAGTCAAAACTATTTTCATAAAAATATTAAGACATTATTTGCTGATCAAAATACTCCCTTTTCAACTACCTTGTGAGGTCTGATTTTTTTCATATACTTTAACCAAAACAACTGAGTGCAACAGATTGAATGCAAAAGCAGCTATGAGGATCCAACTGTCTTCTCTTAAGCCAGATATAATGAAATTTGAAAAAATAAATAAAATAATGCTACTCCTCACGAATTTTTGTTTGTTTTGGAAAGTAGTTATTTTTCATTAAAAATGGTTATTTATGCTAAAATATGAAGGGTTTGTTATTGTTACTTTTAAATGAATTAATAATATTTTTAAACATTGATTTAAAATTTTGAATATAGTAAATATTGATGGGTATAATTCAAATAAATGAAAACTCTTTAGGGTGTTCTCGACATTTTTTTAAGCCCTTACTTTCTGTCTTAGAATCAGTACTGCATATTAGTTCCAAGGCAAGAGTGGTGAGGGCTAGGCAATAGACCTCCCCATCTCTATCTACTAAGCTGCCCTCAGTTCTCAACAACTTTTAAGAGTGTAAAAGGGTCCTAAAACAGCTAGGTGGTGCCGTGGAAAGAGTGTCAGGCCTGGAGTCAGGAGCTCATCTTCTGAGTTCAAATCTGACATCAGCCACTTGATAGTTCTGTGACCCTGGATAAGTCACTTCACCCTGTTTGCCTCAGTTTCCTCATCTGTAAAATGAGTTGGAGAAGGACATGTCAAGCTACTCCAGGATCTTTGCCAAGAAAACCCCAAATAGGGTCACAAAAGATCAAACACAGCTCAACAACACTGAGGAAGAAAATGAAGTGCTAACAACTGGGAGAATTTGGAAAGAGAGGCCCTGAGCTGAGCCTTGAAGGGAAGGCAAAATGCCAACAGGTGGAGGCAGGAAGGAAGAGGAATCCAGTCATGGAAGATGGCCTGGGTCTACATAGGTTTTATTCCAAACTCTGGGGTGTTGGTTAAAATTCAGGAGGAAATTTCACTTGTGAGGCTCTCTCTGTCTCTGTCTCTGTCTCTGTCTCTGTCTCCCTCCCTCCTTCTCTCTCTCTCTGTTTCTCTCTTTCTCTTTCTCTCCCTTTTTCTGTCTCTCTCCTCCCTCTCTCTCTCCCTTTCTCTGTCTCTGTCTCTGTCTCTCCCTTTCTCTGCCTCTCTCTGTCTCTCGGTCTCCCCTTGCCACTCCCCGTATCTCTCTCTGGCTCTGGCTCTCTCCTACAAGATCTTTTTCTCCAGTTCTTATTAGAGCATCTAAAAGTCCACTACCTGCTTGTAAGACATTTTGGTTTTTTTGTTGTTGTTGTTGTGGTTCTAATTTCTTGTACTATTTCAAATTCTTAAAATACTACAAAACACTCCTAACTCAGATCCATTTTCAATGATCTGCATGTGCAAATTAATGACTAATTTTAAGGTATGTGGCCTTGGTGAATTACGTCTCTTGCCTGGTCCTCAGGGACTATATCTGTACAATGAGGAGGTATAATTAGATGTCCTAGAAATTGCTTTCCAGTTATAATATCTTGCATCCTCTGGTTTCTGACTATGTTCTTACAGTCTGGATTCTGAGGCCCTCCCAGCTCTGACATTCTCTGCTCTAAGGTCTCTCCCAGCTCTGACATTCTCTGCTCTAAGGTCTCTCCTAGCTCTGACATTCTCTGTTCTAAGGACTCTCCCAGCTCTGACATTCTCTGTTCTGAGGTCTCTCCCAGCTCTGACATTCTCTGTTCTAAGCTCTCTCCCAGCTCTGACATTCTCTGTTCTAAGGTCTCTCCCAGCTCTGACATTCTCTGCTCTAAGGTCTCTCCTAGCTCTGACATTCTCTGTTCTAAGGACTCTCCCAGCTCTGACATTCTCTGTTCTGAGGTCTCTCCCAGCTCTGACATTCTCTGTTCTAAGGTCTCTCCCAGCTCTGACAGTCTCTGTTCTAAGCTCCCTCCCAGCTCTGACATTCTCTGTTCTAAGGACTCTCCCAGCTCTGACAGTCTCTGTTCTAAGCTCCCTCCCAGCTCTGACATTCTCTGTTCTAAGGTCCCTCCCAGCTCTGACATTCTCTGTTCTAAGTTCTCTCCCAGCTCTGACATTCTCTGTTCTAAGGACTCTCCCAGCTCTGACATTCTCTGTTCTAAGTTCTCTCCCAGCTCTGACAGTCTCTGTTCTAAGGTCTCTCCCAGCCCTGACATTCTCTGTTGTAAGGTCTCTCCCAGCTCTGACACTCTCTGTTCTAAGCCTCCTCAATCTCCGTCCTCCTCTATTCTAAAGCCTCTTCTAGCTCTGACATTCTCTGTTCCAAGCTCTCTCCTAGCTCCGATATTGTGTGTTCTAGAATCCTTCTTAACTCTGATCCTTTCTTTCCTCAAACCCCCTTTCTAGCTCTTACATCATTCATTCTGAAGCCTCTTCTGTATCTGATCAGAGTCACTCTCAAAGCTCTGGTATCTGGGGCTGGTTGTGGGGAAGGAAGAGTGTCCGGGACATACCTGCTCCTATGTGTAGACAGAAGTCAAAGGAGCTGAATCAGAGCACCTGCTTTTCTCCAGAGCTCCACCACAGAAGAAGGTTCTCAGAGGGGGCAGTAAGAGGGAGGAAGTATAGGGTAAAGAGATGGGGAGCTGACTGTGGGCTCTGGGAATACTGGCAGAGGAGATCAGTGTAGACAGTCACTTTGTGTCTTCGTGGCTGGTCTCCACATGTGGCCCCAGGTATTCCACTGGGCAGGGACCCCCAAGTGAGGCAGCTTATTCTGGCCACAGAGTGGAGTCCACCTAGCTAGTGCTCTACCTGACCCACCCCACCCAAAGGAGCCCTGGAGAGGGGCAGCTACAGGATTCTGAAGGGGGTGATAGCCCAAGCCTGGGAGAGAGTAGACGTAGTCTGGAATTGACTCCTGAGAGGCCGAAGAATGATTCTCTTCCCTCCTCTCATGGGCCATAGTCCCAGTTACCACACTATCTCCTGACCTCTCTCTGGCTCTCTGAAGAGAAATTCTATAACTCAACTAGACTACTACACAATCATTAGAAGCCTAATGGAGGCTTCTAATGGAGGAAAAAGAAACCAATAAACTTAAGCATTTCAAAGTCAAACAAAGTATTATTGGATCATCGATAATAGAGCTTGAAGGAAACCTAGAGATCATCTATTTCAACCTGCTCATTTTACAGCTAGAAAACAGAAGCCTGGAAGGGGTAGATGCTTTTCCCAAAGTTACACAGAGGTAAATTGATAGAAGTGGGATTTGAACTCAGGTCCTCTGGCTTTGAATCCAGTTTGTTTAGATAATGTTTTGATAACTAACAGCAGGACTCTGTCCATTTGTGTAGAAATGAGAGCTGAAATCTGAAAAACTGTTGAATGTTTTAAGCCTCTCTTATATGTGTTTTAAGCCTCTCTTGGCATGTGTTGAGTGGGATGAAGTCTACTGCTTTATTTTCATGAGTCTGTAATTCAATTATTTACTCTCCACAATTTTGAGTTGATGCTCAAGGTTCATTTAAATTGGTGACTTTAGGAGTGGCTGGGTGGTTCAGTGGATAGAGAGTCAGGCCTAGAAACAGGGAGGTCCTAGGTTCAAATTTAACCTCAGACCCTTCCCAGATGTGTGACCTTTGACAAGTCACTTGACCCCCATTGACTAGCCCTTACCACTCTTCTGCCTTGGAGCCAATCCATAATATTGATTCTAAGACAGAAGGTGAGAGTTTAAAAATAAATAAATGTATTGGTGACTTTACTGAGATTTGGTCCAGTTATTTGGGTTAAGTATTCAAGAGAATCCCAGAATCACATCCATCATCCATCCATCCATTCATTCATTTATTCAGCTAGCCCCACCAAAAAAATACAGGAAAAAAACAAGTACCTGCCCTCAAGAGGCTTACATTCGATCACATTCTCAGAGTTGGAAAGCACTTCAAAGGCGAGCTAGTCCAATTCACATTTGACTAAGAATCTCCTCTCCAGAAAAGTCCATCAGCCTTGGAAGCTGAGAGTTAAGGCAGGAACCCAAGGGATGTGTGAGCAGCCAAAGGAATGATGAGAAGACATCCAGAAGTAAGCTGGAGCCAGCTCCAACCCAACTCAGCCTAGTATTAACTTTGGAGGGCGCATTTACATCTGTACAACTGGCAAATGTACCAATGAGGGCCTGACTGACTCTTTGCTACTTGGCTAGACTTCAGACTGCCTTTTGCCTCATTTTGTATCCTTGGGTCCAAATCTTCCCGACCCATCAGTCACAGCTTTCCAGCTCTGACCTAGCGGGAAGAGAGAGTGCTAGGAAAGGGCCTGCCTAGACCAAGAAGGGATTTTGATGAGTGAAACATTAGGAAATGGTCAGAAGAGGGAGCTAAAGCATTTGGATTCTGTGCCTTCCATTCTTTGGGTGGCGTACTATCGTACAGATTGGTGGCTGGACTCCTGAAGAAGCAAGTCCACTTTATAGAGCAAACCAATCTGTGGCAACTTACCATTGACACAGTCATCAAATACAATTGATTTTCTTTTAATGCAGTGTGAAAGAAGAGGGGAAAGAACTGGTTTTAGAGTAAGAAGACGTGGGTTCAAAATATCGTTCTGCCATTTATTAAAGCTTACTCAATTTCTCTAGGTCTTATTTCCTTCATCCTGAAACACCTTGAGGTTTCAGCCTCAGTATCCCCCCACTGCTTCTTGGAGAAAACAGAAAATAATCTAGCTTAAAAAAAAAACCCTTATGATCTATCTTAGAATCAATACTGTGGATTGATGCTAAGGCAGAAGAGTGGTCAGGGCTAGGCAATTAGGGTTAAGTGACTTGTCCAGGGTCACACAGCTGGGAAATATCTGAGGCCAGATTTGAACCCAGGACCTCCCAGCCTGACTCCCTTTCTACTGACCCACCCAGCTGCCCCCTTCTTTTTAGTTTTTTAAACCCTTCACATCTAGCCCCAACCTAATTTTCCAACCTTACTGGATATTATACCACACACACACACAGTCTGTGATCCATCCACTCTGGCCCTCTCTCGATTCCTCATACACAGGATTCCATTTCCAGCCTCTGTATCTTTGCATAAGTTGTCTCAGATGCCTAGAATGTGCTCTTCACCTCCATCATCGCATCTCTCTTTTTCCTTAAGCATCTCTTTCCACAGGAATCCTTTCCTGACAGCTCTTTTCCAAAAGCCTTCCATTGAACTATGTTATATTTATCATATTTACCCTCTCTATAGTTTAATATGTACTTGTCTCCCTCATTAGATTGTAATCTCCTTAGAAGGAAAGAAATGATCATAGGTTAAGCACCTACTATGTGCCAGGAATTCTGCTAAACACTTTACAAATATTATCTCACTTGATCCTCACAACCACCCTGAGAGGTAGGAGCTATTATTATAATTCCCATTTTTATAGTTGAGGAAACTGAGGAAGAGGGTAAGTGACTTGTCCAGGGTCACAGAGCTAGTAGGGATCTGAGGCTGTATTTGAACTCATGTTTTCTAGATTCCAGTGCTCTATCCACTGAGCCACCCAGCAGCCTTAGGAACAGGGATTGTTATTGTACAAGGAACAGTGTTTACTGACTTGCTGATTGATTGCTAAGACCAGCCCATTAATGGGCCCATTAACAGAAACCCAGACTCCTAACTGCCAGGATTTCATCTGCAGGAACACCAAACCCAGTCTCCCTTCTTCCTTGATATTTACAAGAGAAATGGTATGCCCTCACCTATTCTCAGTACTCTTGAGGACGGGAGCCCCAGTCCAAATGAGTGACAGCCCCACTGGATGGCAAATGCCTCTCGCCTGATCCCTGTGATACAGAATTCTAGACTGCTTCAGTTAAAAAGCCTCCGCCACTCCCATTCTCCTTGTCCACCCATCGCATGTACCATGAAAGGAAAAGAATGAAAAGAGTAAGAAACAGAGGAAGGGGCCAGGCTATAAAGAGTTTTCAAAGCCCAACAGGGTGTTATATCTGATCCTAGAGGTTACGGGAGCCCCTGGAATTTATTGAGCAGGGGAATGAGGTTATATGGTCGGATCTGAGCTGTAAGATCCATTTAGCAGCTGAGTAGAGGAAGGACTGGAGGGAGGAGAGACTTGAGTCAGGGACATGCCCAGCAGCTATCACAATAGTCAAGGTATGAGGTGATGAGAGCTGGCACCAGGTAGGAGCAGAGTGTGTTCTAGAGATATTCTGAAGGTAGAAACAACAGGATTTGGCAATCAGTTGTATATGGTGAAGGGTAGAGAATGATAAGGTTGTAAGCCTGAATGACTTAGATGATGGTGATACCCATGAAAGTAATAAGGCAGAGGCAGTTAGGTATCACACTGGATCTAGCACTGGCCAGGAGCTGAGAAGACCTGAGTTCAAATCTAACATCAGGTACCTTCCTGGCTATGTGACCCTAGGCAAGTCACTTAATTCTGATTGCTTTGCCCTTATGGATTTTCTGTCTTAGAACTGACAGTATTGATTCTAAGACAGAAGGTAAGAGCTGAAAAGAAGAAAGAGAGACAGAAGCACACAGAGAGAGACAGAGACAGAAACAGAGAGGGAAGAAAGAAAGAAAGAAAGAAAGAAAGAAAGAAAGAAAGAAAGAAAGAAAGAAAGAAAGAAAGAAAGAAAGAAAGAAAGAAAGAAAGAGAGAAAGAGAGAAAGAAAGAAAGAAAGAAAGAGAAAGAAAGAGAAAGAAAGAAAGAAAGAGAGAAAGAGAGAAAGAGAGAAAGAGAGAAAGAGAGAAAGAAAGAAAGAAAGAAAGAAAGAAAGAAAGAAAGAAAGAAAGAAAGAAAGAGAGAAAGAAAGAGAGAAAGAAAGAGAGAAAGAAAGAAAGAAAGAAAGGAAGAAAGGAAGGAAGGAAGGAAGGAAGGAAGGAAGGAAGGAAGGAAGGAAGGAAGGAAGGAAGGAAGGAAGGAAGGAAGGAAGGAAGGAAGAGGGGAGGGTTTCTTGGAGGTGTGGGGGAGATGATTAAGGTGGTAAAGATAACAAGTTCTCTTTTGGATATGTTGAGTTTAAGATATCTATGATACATCCAGTCTAAAATGTTCAATCAGCAGTTGGAGACGAGAGTCCGGAGCCTGACCTCCTTAGAAAGAGGTCAAGGGTAGACAAATAAATTCGAGAATCATTCACATAGAGATGAGAGTTTAAACCATGGGAACTGATGAGACCATTGAGTGAAATAGTAGAGGGAGAAGAGAAACAGGGCCATGACAGAACTGTGGGAGTTACAGTCAGTTAAAAAGGATGAGCTGGTTGAAGCTCCAGCAGAGGACTTAGAAAGAACAGTCCAACAGGTAGGAGAACGCAGGAGAGCATCGCCATGAACACCTCAAGAGGAGAAGGTATCAAGGAGTGTGTCTGACAATGTCAAAGTCTACAGAAAGATGAAGAAAGATAAGGATTGAGAAAAGGCCGTGAGATTTGGTGATGAAGAGATCACTTTGGAGAACAAAGTTTCACTGAGTGATGATGCTGGAAACCAGATACAGAGTTAAGATGGGGGAGAAAGGAAAGGAAGTGTAGATGGCTTTCTTTAAAAGTTTAAACTCAGAAAAGAGTGTGTGTATGTAACACATGCACACACATACATATATATACATATATATATGAGTGTACATGTGCATATTTAGTTGTGTATATGTTGAATCCTACACAATAGGATGTAAATTCTTTGAGGGCAGAGATGACTTCATTTTGCCTTTTTATCTCTAGCTTGGGGTATGTGTAGGCACACAATAACACACTAGCCACCCAGTTTCTTGACCTCCACTCTCATGAGCTCCTCCTCCATTCTATCTCAGCTCCCTATAGGGATAGTCACACTCTTTTTATTTTTTTAATTGAAAATTTTCATTCAATTAATTAATTTAGAATATTTTCCCATGGCTCCTCCTGAAGCTGACACGCAATTCCACTGAGTTTTACATGTATCATTGATGATAGTCACACTCTTGATTTTGACATCACCCCAAATATTTCACTTTCATGAAAAGAACTCTGAAATTGCTTTGGGCAATCATAACCTCCTAGTACAGCATTTCTTTCAGTGTCAGAACCTTTGAGAAGCCCTACGCCTGTCCCATTCCCAGCATTCATCTCCTCTGCTCTTGCTCAGACTTGCAGAATAGAGCAAAAGAAAACCAATCATGCTAACTACAAAGAATGTTACCTAATCTTAACTGGGCCCTCACTGCAGCAAGTCATTCCTTTTACTCTACACTAAGGAAATGGCAAATCCTCCAGAAACTATAATGCTGCTCAAAACAAAACTCTATCAGGTTTAGGATATTAATGGAGGGGGCAGCTATGTGGCTCAGTAGACAGAGAGCCAGGTTTAGAAAAGGGAGGTCTTGGGTTCAGATTTGACCTGAGACACATTCTAGCTTTGTGACCCTGGGCAAGTCACCTAGCCCCTATTGCCTAGCCCTGACCACTCTTCAGTCTTGAAATAGATACTTAGTATTGATTCCAAGACAGAAAATAAGGGTTTAAAAAAAACACCCCAAAAGAATATCAGTGGGAGGAAATACAAAGTCTTTTTCCTTGGGGTTAAACTGTCTGAATCAATGGAAAAGAGGGAGCCCTGTCAACCAGCCCCTTTACCAGCAGACCAGGCCATGCTACCTCTTCTATTTGTCTACCTAGCCATCCCATCTCCACTCTGGTTGTGTGTATCCACCACCCTCTCCTTCCACTGCTCCCTTCTCCAATACACCACTTCTGCTCCAGGCTCAATAATCAAACCCATATTAGTAAACTCTCTCGTTCCTGGAAAGGGTGTGCCAGCTGACTATCCCAAAGATCAACTCATCATCCCATGACTTGGTGACTCCTGAGTGCTCTCTTCCTTTGATATTCCTTCCTAGGAGTCTTGCCTCCTCCCATTATCATTATCACCTATATATTTTGATGCTTGGTTGGCTGAGTCTGCCAATACATTGAGGATGCAGTCCCTGATAGGCTGCATACCCATCAGTCTTTGGACTTCTCATCCGCTGAACTGCCTCCAGGTCCAAAAACCAAATCCCAGGGATGTAACTCTTTTATGCCCATCATCAACCCTGAGCCTTTCCCTCTCCCTCCCCTTTAAATTTTAGAGCCATAATCCAATCTACTCTATCATTGCTTCTGGAATCCATAAACCTTATCCTCTATGGCTCCCTCTTATCATCCTAGGAACTTTTCAAACTAGACTAAACCTCCCAGCTGCCATTCCTCTACATCTGCTACCTCCCTTCTCCCCTTGTGATAAGAATATAAGCTCACTGAGAGCAGGAACAGTGTTTATTTTTGTATTTGTATTCTCACACTCTTAGCAAAGTGGTTGGCGCCTAGTAAGGGATTCGTTTATTCATTCATTCATTCATTCATTCATTCATTCATTCATTCATTCATTCATCCAGTACAAGGGGAGAAGGGGTGAGACAAGGCTTACTGAATGAGGTAGGAATTCCACTATCAGCTCATAGGAGAGCCCCACAGCTCCGAAGCGCAGGATGTCCCCTGGTTTCAGTTTCACAGCTACATTCTGAATGTGGCAGTTGTTGACAAAGGTTCCGCTGAGGGAATTGAAATCTTGAAGAATGAAGCTACCATCTTCTTCATTGAACTCAATCAGAGCGTGATGGTTGTCAATATCTGGATACTGAAAGGCAAAAAAGCAGGTTCAGAAAATAAGCCAGAGAACAACCATGCTGAGGGGTAGAGGTAGGCTGCTAACATGGGAAGAACAACGACCAGGGACTCAGAAAAGACTTTATCCTAGGAGCACGTGGCCACGTTCTAGTTCTATGGCACCATCTGTGAAAAGGGGAAATACTGGAGTGAATGACACAACAATGCCTCTGTGCAAGAGGGCTTTAAAAACCAAAAAGAGCTACCAAACTGTGAGCTGGGAGTATTCATAAATTACAAAGTGGAATAGTTGATAGAGCATTGGGCCTGGAGTTCGAATCTGACCTCAGACTACTTATTAGCTGTGTGATCCCAGGCAAATCAATTAACAACTGTCTGCCTCAGTTTCCTTGACCATTAAGATGACATGATAATAATAGCACCTACCTACCAGGGTTGTTGTGAGAATCAAATAAGATAATTGTAAAGTGCTTAACACAGTGCCTGGCACATAGTTAGTGCTATATAATGTGAGCTATTATTAATAAACTTGGACATCCTTGCATTTGCCTGAATGGTAGGAGCCTTATCATGTTGAACAGAATTTGGGTAGGTTTGTTTTTCCAGGGCATCTGTTTCTGTCGGAGTCTTTGAGGCCTTTCCTGATTGCCCCCAATGCTAATTCTCCTCCTTTCCATGTTACTTGAAATTCACTTTTTATTTGTTTTTTAATTTATTTGTTTGTTTTTTACACCCTGACCTCCCATCTTGGAATCAATACTGTGTATTTGTTCCAAGGCAGAAGAGTGATAAAGGCTAGGCAATGGGGGTAAAGTGACTTGCCCATGGTCACACAGCCTGGAAGTGTCTGAGGCCAGATTTGAACCTAGGATCTCCCCTCTCTAGACCTGGCTCTCAATACACTGAGCTACCCAGCTGCCCCATAATTCACTTTTTATATTGTTGTTCAGCCTTCTTTCCATCATGTTCAACTCTTCATAACACCATTTGGGGTTTTCTTGGCAAAGCTTCTCGACTGGTTTACCATTTCCTTCTCCTCATTTTGCAGATGAGGAAACTGAGGCCAAAAGGGTTAAATGACTTGTCCAGGATCCTATAGCTATTAAGTGTGTGGCTGGATTTGCACTCTAGAAGACAAGTGTTTTTAACTCCAGGCATAGCCCTCTGTGCACTATGCACCACCGAACTGCCTAGGACCATAATATAGGCAAGTGTCCTTAACCGTCACCTCTAAAGTGGGGATAATCCTCCTACCCACAGAACCTATTTCATGGAGTTGCCGTGGGGCTTGGATGAGATAATGTCTGTACAATGTACTCGGCAGAGCTTCGAGGGCTATAAAAATGCCTGTTCTCATTATCATTGAGGTCCCTTCCACTTGGCCATTTTGGTATTCCAAGCTCCCTTTCTAGCCCTGACATTCTATGCCCCAAGGGCCTCTCCAAATCTAATGTTCTTTGATTCCAAATGAACATTTTGAGCAGGCGCCAGGGAGTGAGAGAACAAAGTAAAAGGAGGCGAGACTGTTAGAAAGCAAACCAGGAATCATTTTAGGAGAAAAAGGGGAAGGTTAGGTTTAATTTGAGGCAGCTTAAAGAACATTGAATCTGCTGTCGAAGGACATGGGTGCAAATCTGGCTTCTGGAGTCTTACTCCCTGGGGGAACTTGGGGCAAGGCCTTTACTCTCCCAGCATCCTTCATTGTAGGCTCGTGGACTGGATGGCTTCTGAGGCCACTTCCAGCCCTAGGTCTTGACCTAACCTTGGGGAGGATGTGCTGTGGCGACTTCCACTTAGGGCTAATACTCCGAACTGGCCATGCCTGTGTGGTAGGAGAGAGCTATTTAATGTGCATCCCCTCTAATAAAGGAGAGGCATCCTCCCCTTTCTTTGGGAGAATGGATGCTCAGTGTTTTCTGTCCCTTTGTTCCTGGATGAGAGAAAGGAAGAGTCCCATTGCCTGGCCAGTATATTCTCATTACACTAGAGGTTCTTAACAGGGGTCCATGTACTCCCATGGAGTTGATTTCAGAGGGTGCATGAATTTTCAAAAATATTTGGATGGGGGGCAGCTGGGTGGCTCAGTGGATTGAGAGTCAGACCCAGAGATGGGAGGTCCTGGGTTCAAATCTGGCCTCAGACACTTCCTAGCTGGGTGACCCTGGGCAAGTCACTTAGCCCCCATTGCCTAGCCCTTACCACTCTTCTGCCTTAGAACTAATACCCAGTTTTGATTCCAAGATGGAAGGTAAAGGCTTAAATATATATATATATGTATATATATGTATATATATATATGTATTTATATATATATGTATTTATATATATGTATATATATTTGGATAGCTCTTTCAATATAATTGATTTTCTTTTAAACTCTTTATATTTAATCTTATGCTTTTAAAACATTCTTCTGATCCTGGGTTCAAATCTGGCCTCAGACACTTCCTAGCTATGTGACCCTGGGCAAGTCACTTAATCTCCAGTGCCTAGCCCTTACCACTCTTCTGCCTTGGAACCAATACACAGTATTGATTCTAAGATAGAAGGTAGGGTTAAAAAAAAAAAAACATTCTTCTGAGATGGGGGTCCATAGGCTTCAGCAGACACTGCCATAGGAAGGTCTATGACACAGAAAGGGTTAAGAATGCCATGCGAGAGGGAAGTCTTCAGTTTTGGAACAAAGACGTATATTCTGAAACTCAAAATTGCCATCCTCCACCCTTGGCTTTCAGGATCGATTTTGGAGGAAGGAGAATGGAATAACACAAGGAAGTCCTAGTGTCAAGACTGCCTCCACTTGAACATGAAAACTCTTCTGCCACTAATCACCATCATTGCCATCATCGCCATCATCGTCGTTACAGCTAACATTTGGGGATATTTTGGGCACAATTTGACATGCCACCTCATCTGATATTATAATATTAAAAGGTTGCCTGAAAAAATTTGCCTATTTCAGAGTTTATCTGAAAGTTGGAAATATTATTTCCTTAGGGAGCCCTTCTAGCCACCATCCATATTTGCTCATCAGGATTCCTTGCCAAAGATTCACAGCTCCAGTTTCTGCCCAGCCCAGTCTTGGAAGTTTTGGTGGCTGACCTTGGCGAGACTGGTTATTGCCCCAGCTGGGACAATCAGTTGCTACCTTGGTAAAGGAGGTGCCCCAAGCTTGCCCCCTACCCTTCCACAAACTAACAAGAAGGAGCAACTGAAATACAAATGCTAAGAGCATCTGGACAACCAGCGTCCGCACCCTTTGTCTTCCTCCTGCGTGGCACCAAGACTTTGAGCATTCACTCTGTCTTCCCCTTGTTTCCCTTGTTTTCTCTCCTGTGTTCCCACTCCAGACCCTCTCCTTAATCTTCAGACCTTCCCTGGTAGGTAAAACACACCAGTAATAAAGGCTCTTTCTGAGAAGCCTCCAAAATAATGGAATAATGCACAAAACCAAATTATCATCATTAAACACTTTCCTACCAGCAACACTAGCACTGATTATTCGGTTCTCTGGGGAGCATCAGAAATTTCACTTTAATGCTTAAATCCTGTAAGCAATGGTTATGAACTCCCTGGAGTCACTGTATCTAGCAGAGATATCTGTTCTACACATCACTGTTTGGTCCTGCCACATCCTGTCTCTTCACTTCTGATGCTTCTAACAACTGTTAAATCACGCTCTGAAATCCAAGGATGCTAAAAAGCCTGGATGGGAGGAGAGGGACAAATCCCAGATGGACTTGGGAGAGGTGAGTTCTAGAGCCACTTCTGCTGTGCTCTGGCTTGAAGGGTTGCTTGGAGCAGAGAAGTTCCCCTCTCTGGGGATCAGTTTTCTTTTCTGTACAATGAGGTGGTTAAAATTGATGAGCCCTTCCAGTTCTAGCGCTCTATGTTCCACTATTCCATGTTAGAAGATCCTGTTGTACTCTATTTGTTCTCTATTTCCTCCCAGGTTAGACATCCTGGGTTCAAAGGCACCTCCTAGCTCTGACATTCTGTTTTAAGCCTTCTCCCAGCTCTCACATTCTGTGTTCTAAGCAGCCCCCCAGCCCTGACATCCTGTATTCCAGGGGGCCTTCCCGGCTCAGACAATTTCTATTCTAGGTCCTTCAGCTTCACTGTCATCTCAAACAGTGGCTCATCTCTTTAATCTCCTGTTGCTTCTGACTCAGTCCTAGTCACCTTTCCACTGGTTGCCATCATGCTCAGAATCTCTATTTGGGGAATTGGCCATAACACCACTCTCATGTTTAACCCAGTTCAGCTCCTGATTCTCTGAACTCTTCATCTCTCCCCTCCCTAGTCTGTTTCAGCTCCTTCCCCAACTGAAGTAGAAGTTCCACGAGGGCAGGGACTGTCTTTCTTTTGTGCTTGTAATTGTTTTACTAAGCTTTGATTTAAAAAAAAAAAACCTTTCCCTAATTTTTTATCTAATCTCTATTCCAAATTCCCTCCCAGCTATGAAATTCTATGTTTTAGTATCCCTAACATATATATTTAAAAAGTAAAAGCATTTAATGAAACAGGATAGTAAGAGAAGTAGTTCTCAAATGTCTCTCCCATTTTTGTTCTTATCATTCAATCGATTCAGACATGTCTGATTCTTCATGATCCCATTGGAGGCTTTCTTGGCAAAGATATTGGAGGGGTTAGCCATTTCCTTCCCCAGATCATTTTATAGATGAAGAAACTGAGGCAAACAGGGTGAAGTGACTTGCCCATTTGAGATTTTCTCAGCAAAGACACTGGAGTGGTTTGCCATTTCCTTCTCCAGATCATTTTATAGATGAAGAAACTGAGGCAAACAGGGTGAAATGACTTGCCCATTTGAGATTTTCTCAGCAAAGACACTGGAGTGGTTTGCTATTTCCTTCTCCAGATCATTTTATAGATGAAGAAACTGAGGCAAACAGGGTGAAGTGACTTGCCCATTTGAGATTTTCTCAGCAAAGATAGTGGAGTGGTTTGCCATTTCCTTCTCCAGATCATTTTATAGATGAAGAAACTGAGGCAAACAGGGTGAAATGACTTGCCCAGAGTTACACAGCTAGTAAGTGGCTGAGGCTGGATTTCCCCCATACTCTCTTACAAATATTTGTGCTATTAATGGGAGGAGCAGACTCACCTGGGGAGTATTTAAAGAGAAGCATTCAAGTGGGGAATATTTGTGACTTGGGTATATGTGTGAAGGAAAAATTCTTATCCCTCTGTTTTGCAAAACGATCAATCTTCTGGTGTTTCCTTCTGGGTCTGTCTCTCTGTTGATACCATATGTAACTAGCCTTGTATTGAGTCTGTAAGTCTGATGCCTCTTCAAAGCTAGCTTAGCTAATGCCACAAGGCTACACTAACGATCCCATTTTACAGTCTACAACTGTTCTTTCCACATATCTATATGGTTACAGTTGGGATTGCCCCATCAGCCACTGAGAAAATGCCTTATAGCAGAGGCAGCTAGGTGGCTCAGTGGATAGAGAGCCAGATCTGAAGACAGGAGGTCCTGGGTTCAAATCTGGTCTCAGACACTTTCCAGCTATTTTGAGTCTCGGCAAGTCACTTCACCCCAATTGCCCAGCTATAGCTCCTTCGGTCTTAGAACCTAGATGCAGTATGGATTCTAAAACAGAAGATGAGGGGTTTTAAAAAAGAAAGAAAATGCTTCATAGTTCTGTGGAGCAGTTTGACTTTGTATTATGTCTTTTCCACTGATGAGTCTTCCCACTGGATAAAACTGCCCAGAACTCGACTTATCTACTAATGAGATGATAAAGGACAGCCAGGACTTATTAAGGAAGTGAATAAAGCACCTGTAATGTCAACATAAGAAGCTGCTTCATTCTGAGAGACACTGAATTAGAAATTATTTCAAATGTAAGGCCCGATTTGATGTTGTCATTGACTTGCTCTTCCTTAGCTTTCCTATGGAGTCAGTTACCAATACTGTCAGTTTCACTTTGGCCAGGTCCTTCCTATCCAGGGAATTCTAGCCAGCTCAAAGGTGTTTGTAAGAGCAGATTGTTCAATTTACACCTGGGATATTGGCCAATGCTACAAATCAGGACTTGATTTATTGTTTTGTTGATTGTCTAGGCTTAAGAAAATGGCAACGATGCAGATTAAACTTAAAAGTGTGTCAAGCAGCATATTTTCAGAAAACCAGATGTCACACATTTACTAGCACATTATTGCAGGTATCCATCCCCTCCTGTCTAAGTTCTGCTACCATCTTTCCTGGTGCAGGTTTTAATCACTGTCTTCCTATTGCAATAAATTCCCAATTGGCCTTCCAATCTATCTCCAAATCCATTGCTAGAAATAATAAATAAATAAGTAAACAAATAGATAAATAAAATAAACAATTATTAAAAGTCTACTATGTGAAGCACTAAATATAAAAAAAAATCCCTGCCCTCAAGAAGCCTACAATCTAATGTTGGAGACCATATGCAAATAAATATATGAAGCAAACTATGTATAGGATAAAAAGGAAATAATTAACAACTAGAAGAAAGGGGCTAGGAAATACTTCCCATAAAAGATGGGGTTTTAGTAATAATTTTAGAATAATTTTCTTACACACGGATCTGATCACCTCATTTCTCTTTTCAACAATGTTCAGTGGCTTCCTGTTGCCTCCTGATTAACATTCAAACTGTTTTGCCTGCCATTTAAGCAGCTCTACAATCTACTTCTCTCTAATGAGGAATATTAATGTTGAATTGCAATCTTTTACATGAAGCCCTTCTTAAACCTCAGGTTTTGAAGGTCAGCTGGCTTCCAAACTCAAGTACTTCACTCCCAGGACTCAAGACAACTCTTGGGGATGGACCTTTTGTCTTTTGTTAAAAGGTGAAGTCCTGCTCCTGCTTTATCTGAAAACAAGAACTCTCCTTGGAAAGGGAAGGCGGCAAGCTCTGGCTATTGAACTTTGATAGTTCAGGCTTCCCAACATGGCAAAGGAAAACTTGAACTGGCCTCTTTCATGTATGAATGAAGACCCACCTCCCTTGTGATGAAGTAATGAAGGAGGAGTTGAGGTCTCCAAGTCCACCTCCTCCTTTGAGATATCCACGAATGGGAATTGTCAGGGGAGGTCCTAAGGTCAAGCTGTCAGGCCAGTGAGAAAGAGAGCACAACTCCCTTTATAAGCAAGAGGCAGGACTGACTTTCTGTCTCTGTCTCTGTCTCTCTCTCTTTCTCTGTCTCCCCTTTTCTCTCTCTCTCTCTCTCTCTTCCCCCCTCTCTCTTCCCCCTCCCTTTCTCTCTCTCTTTCTCTCTTTCCATCTCTGTCCCTGTCTCTCTTTCTCTGTCTCTCCCTCTCTCTCTTTCTCTCTTTCCATCTCTCTCTGTCTCTCTTTCTCTGTCTCTCTGTCTTGCCCTCTCTCTCTCCATCTCTGTCTCTCTTTCTCTGTCTCTCTCTCTGTCTCTCTCCCCCTCCCTCCCTCTCTGTCTGTTTCTCCCTCTCTGTCTCTGTCTCTCTGTCTCTGTCTCTCTCTCTTTCTCTCTGTCTCTGTCTCTCTCTTTCTCTCTGTCTGTCTCTCTCTGTCTCTCTCCTCTTATGGAAGAAGCCTAGAGAAAAGGTCCATTCTTGGTTCATGGGAATAGTATGTCCCCTGTTAATAATGTTATCTTGGAGAAATGATTTAATATTCTTTAGTGGTTAAAATCTAATCTCTGCACTACCTTTCCAGGATGATCTCATTTTGCGCCTCTCTGTGCACTGTATTCTATAGTCAAACTGAATTACTCTCCATTCTCTGTATATCATCTATACATTCCAACTTTATACCTTTGTTCAAGCTGTTTGGATGCCTAGAATGTCATCTTTCTCCTTTGCTAAATTCCTCCCCATCCTATAAAGTCCAACCTAAATGGCCCCTCTTCCAGGAAGCTTTCCCTGATCCCTTCTCAGCAATACTCTTCTCCTTCAGAGTTCCCATAGCAATTTGCACCTTACTGTTGTCCAGATGATATAACCTTCTGTATTATAGTTACCCTTGTATGTATGTCTCATCTCCCTGAGTTTAGGGGCTGAATCTTATCTCAACTTTGTATCTACTTGTTCTAAGCACAACAGTACATAAAAATATTTTGAACGCATGCCTTCAAATGAACTTGGGAGCCATGCTTTATTTCTTATTCTGGAACTTTTGGCCAAGACAGTCGAGGAATTAACCACATTGTCATTGAGAACCATCCCCAAGCAGTGCCATTTGGAGTGACACAAAAAAGTCAAGATGAGCATACCGCGATGGCATGTCTGATGGATGGACAAAGAGGTATGGAGGGATTTGTTGTTGTTCAGTCTGACTTTTCAGTATTCTCTTGGCAAAGATTCTGAAGTGGTTTGCCATTGTCCTCTTCTAACTCATTTTACAGATGAGGAAACTGAGGCTTACGTGACTTTCCTAGGGTCACACAGCTAGTCAGTGTCTAAAGCAGGATTTGAACTCAGAAAGGGGAGTCTTCCTGACTCTGAGCCTGGTACTCTATGCATTATGGCGCTCTATAAGGAGGAAAGAGCACTACACTTAGGTGTCAATTCAAATCAAGGAATATAATATTAGTTTTGAAGTCTGTTCTAGTGAGAATTGCTCTTTCTGGAATCAGAGGACCTGGGCTCAGATTCTACCTCTGAAGTGTATCCCTTGTGTGCCCCTCAGCAAGTTCTAGACTGGTGTCAAACCAGACTATAAAAAAAAAAAAAAACCAACCAACCTCTTACTCTGTCTTGGTAACAACTCTAAGACAAAAAGACAAGGGTTGGGCAAATGGTGTTTCCCCAGGGACACAAAGCTAGGGAGTGTCTAAGACCAAATTTGAACCCAGGTCCTCCTGACTCCAGACCTGGTGTTCTATTCCCTGTGCCACCTAGTTGCCCCTTATTCAAACTTTTTTTGCCTATATACTCTTCTTGTTGCGTTCTTCCCTGGGGACTTCTCTACCAGGATCCAGAAGTTCTTCATCCCAAGCAGTTCACTGTAGCCCTAGAACTCAACCTTTGGATGGCCTCTCCCTCTGGAAGACCCCTCTCAGCACTTCCATTTAAGGAAGCCGCCAAGCTAGCAGCATCTTCATTCTTCTCCAGGGTACGCTCCAAACTTTCTTTGCCATGCCTCCTCCTGGGCTACTACATTTCCCCTCCACCCTCGTCAGCTTCCTTTAGTGTTCTCTTTCCACATCAGAATATAAACTCATGGGGGCAGCTGGGTGGCTCAGTGGATTGAGAGCCAGGCTTAAAGATGAGAAGTCCTGGGTTCAAATCTGACCTCAGACACTTCCTAGCTGTGTGACCCTGGGCAAATTACTTGATCACCATTGCCTAGCCCTTACCACTCTTCTGCCTTAGAACCAAAATACAGTATTGATTCTAAGATGGAAGGTAAGGGTTTAAAAAATATATATATATATATATACATATATAAACTCACTGAGGGGAGGGACTAGTCTTTCTTCCTGCTTGTATTTGTACTACCAACTTCTTAGCTTAGGCAATTAGGTGACCTAGACATCAAGAAGACTTAAGTTCAAATCTGATCTCAGACACTAGCTGTGTGATCCTGAGTAAATTATGTAACTTCTCTCTGCCTCAGTTTCCTTAATTGTAAAATGGGGTTTTTGTTGGAAAGATCAAATGAGAAAATATTTATAAAGAGTTAGCAGTGTTTGGCACATAGTTGGCATTTAATAAATACTTGTTGACTGACTCTTTGATAGTAAAAATCCATTTTGAGCATGCTCCCTTACTACATGTCTATTTATGGATTTATAAAATGTGCATGTGTATCATTGGACTACTTGCTATATATATTTAAAAACCTACACAGAAAATAGACATGTTAAAAGGATGCAATACATATAAAGTGACATCTGATCCTAGAGGCAATGAATAGGGAACCACTGTAGCTTACTGGGTGGGACAATGACATGATCAGAACTGTGTTCTAGGAAGATCTCCCTGGCAGCTGTAGGGAGGCTAGATTATAGTGAGGAGAGACTTGAAGTGGGGTGCTATTAGAAGACTATTGCAATAGTCCTAACAAGAGGGTAATGAGGGTAGGGACTAGAGTGTAAGCAGAGGGAAGGTGATTGATAAAGAAATGCAGCAAAAGGATTAAGGAGATGGGACAGTTCTCTGGATTTAGGGGGTAAGCAAGAAGGAGGAGTTAATAATGACACCAAGGTGGTGAACGGCAGTGACTAGAAGGAGAATGGGTCGTATCCTCAATAGATCCAGGGAAGTTCAGAAGAGGAGGGAGGGATGGAGTTTGAGCTCCATCCCCGCTGCATATATCAGTGATGGTGAACCTTTTAGAGACTGAGTGCCAAAACTGCAACCCTCATGCTGCATGTGAGTCCCCAGCCTTACCCCAGACAGGGGAGGGAGGAAGTGCTCCCAGTAAGTTTCTGGGCAGAGGAGCAGGTGATGGGAGAAACATCCTCAGATATGCATGGAGAGGGGAAAGTTATGGCACATATGCCATAGGTTTGCCAACATGGGCATATACTTTTTAGAACTTAAAATATCAGTAGAAGTCTCCCAGGGTTTTAAAGAATCAGCACATTTTAATAACACCTACTGTGTGCTAGGGGTCATTGAGGTAGCTTCAGCAGATTAAGAGCCAGGTTTGGAGATCCTAGGTTAAAATATTACCTCAGACACTTCCTAGCTATGTGATTCTAAGCAAGTCTTCCCATGAACTGCTTTATTAGCATTTTTCTCCATCACTTTCTTAAGTTTATACAAAAAAACCCACCACCAACAACAAAAAACCACCTTCAAAAAAATCAAACCATGATTTATAGCATTTGCCAATTTCTAAATGTTCACACAGAAAACTTAGTGAGCCTCCAGCACACCTGAGGAGGCTCCTAGCTGTCCCTGAAAGAAAAGCCCTAATTAAAGATGTGCCCAAGTACAACCTCTTCCTCCACGAAGATTTTTCTGGCCCAAGAGGAAGGTCTGGTCATCTAGCATTTGGTCTTCATTTTATGAACTCGATAGATTTCCATTTGTATTCTGTTTATCAGGATTCATATCTCATCACGGCTATTAGACTGAAAAGCCTTTGAAGGTTAGCATGACTATTTGTGGAAAGAATGAATGAATGAATGAATACAGGACAAGAGGCAGAATGATGTCATGAAAAGAATCCAGGCTCTGATTTGGAATCTGGAAAGAATCCTGCTTCTGACATTTATTGGAATTGGAGCCTCGATTTCCTTATCTGTAAAATGGCGGTAATAATATCTGTTGTAACCCCCTACAAAGATTGTTTTGAGGATCTGATGAGATAATTGTGTTTCGTAAGCCTTAAGTTGCTCTCCACAAGTGTCAGTTATTATTATGATAATAATAATCATATGCAGATTCAGTGTGGCTGATCTTGGAGTCAGAAAGACCTAAGTCCAATCTTGCTTCTCATACTTACCAGTCAAATGATCATGAGTAAGTCATTTAATTTTTATGAGCCTCATATTTTTCATCTGTAAAATGAAGGCAGTTGGATTTCATGCCCTACTGAGGTGCCTCCTTAGCCCTTGATACAGTATGACATGATAGAAAGTATATTGTAGGGAGGGAGATATAGCTCAATGGCTTAATGGATAGAGAGCCAGGCCTTGAGACTAAGAGGTCCCTGGTTCAAATATAGCCTCAGACATGTAGCTGTGTGACCCTGGGCAAGTCACTCAACTGCAATTGCCCAGTCCTTACTACTCTTCTGCTTTGCAACTTAGTATTGATTCTAAGACAGAAGATAAGGATTTTAAAAATAAACAAAAATAACAAATATGTATGATATATTTATATAATATAAATAAAATATAATATGGAAGAAACTAAATAACATAAATATAAAATAATAATAAATACTTTTGAAATAAATTTTAAAATAATGAGGTTGGACTAGATGGCCTCCAACTCTATGATTCAATAAAGAAATTATAGTTCGGTTGCAATCTGTGTTGGAGGACAAAAAGTTAATGACAGGTCAAGTCCACAAGCATTCGTTAAGGACCTCCTCCTTCCTGCTGGGCAATGTTCTAAGGGCTGGAGACACAAGGAAAGGCCAAAAAACACTCCCCAAAGTCAAACCAGTTTCTAATTGTGGAGAGTTACGTATAAACAAGATATATTCAAACAAGGATAAACTGGAGATGATCAACAGAGGGAAAACCACCAGAAATAAGAAGGATGGAGGGGGTTGAGGATAGAGGAGAAAGGGGCAGCTAAGTGGCTCCATGGATTGAGAGCCAGGTCCAGAGATGGGAGGTCCTGGGTTCAAACACTTCTTAGCTGGGTGACCTTGTGTAAGTCATTTGATCCTCCTCATTGCCTAGCCCTGACCACTCTTCTGCCTTCGAACGAATACATAATACTGATTCTAAGAGAGAAGGCAAGGGTTTAAAAAGAAAAAAAAGAGGAATCAGAAGTGGGTTTCTTATTCACTGATACATCAGCTGGTTCAGTTCCTTCTCTTCCTGAGCCTGCCCTGAAGAGGCAAAGACACCAACGAACCAGTCCCTGCTCTCAGGGAGCTTATCTTCCATCAGGGGAGTCAAGCAGTGATCTTAGGAGAGGTCCCTTTCATTTGACTCTTCTTATACCAACAGGAGAACCATGGCGTAAACACTGCTACTAATTTGCCAAACAAACCTCCTGCTGTTGTGAATAGCATTTCCTTTTGCCAATTTGTCTCCGCTTCAGGAAGAGATCCATCCTAGGATGGGTCAGTGAGGTCATTAATAGTCTTTTCTGAAGACATTCGCAAAGAAGAACTCTGAGCTGGAGAGGGCCAAATCACATCTACCACCATCTGCTTCTTTCCAAAAATGGAGATGGATTTTTTTTTTATTTCAGTGTTTTTATGGCTGGTGCTGGTCCCCTGCTTTCCACACTAAAACTGAGAGGCTCCATCTACCTTCTTGAGTGCTAAGAATGAATCTTAATTTCTGATGTTTAGCAAAAAGATTTCCCCATTAGCTGCCATTTCAAAATATCTCATTAGCATCCCTAGGTGGCTGCCACAATCTTGAAAGCCCCTGAGACTTTCCCTCTGTCACTGTCTCCTAAGCTACGAGAATAACTAATCTTTATTTTTCAAGAAGGGCATAGCTCCCCAGCCTGGCCTAAAAGCTACCACCTGCTATGAAAAGGAGAAAAGAGGAAAAATTGCCCCCTTATTTTTTTTGGTAATGGAACAATTAAAAAAATTAATTAAAAAAATGTTTGAGCCAGAATATAGAATTGCCTATTTAATCAGTTCTTGTTGTGGGACCCTCTAGGAGAGTGATGGCAAACCTAAGGCACAGGTGCCAAAAATGGCACACAGAGCACTCTCTGTGGGGCATGAGCACTGGCCTCTCCCCAACCCCCACACCCCAGAGTTCGTTATTAGAAATCAGAGGGACTTGATCAGAGCTGCTCCCTTCCCTCTCTCTACTGTCCAAAGATGACATTTTTTCACATCATCCCACCCTCTGCCCAGCAGCCCAATGGGAGTGCTTCCTTCCTCCCATGACTGGGGTAAGGGGGCTGCAGGGGAAGATGGTATGGGGTTGGGGCCGGCACTCCATCTCTAAAACGTTCACCAGCACTGCTCCAGGAGGCCAGATAGACTTTTTAATATTTTAGTTACTAGTAATAATAGAGGTGGTCAGAGAGTAGGGAATAGAAGTCAGGCCCCGAAGTCAGGAGCACCAAAGTTCAAATTCTGCTTCCGACAAGAGTGGCTGTGTGACTTGGACATAGTCAACCCTTGACAGCACTCTGAGAGATAGACAAAAGACCAGCTGCAGGTCTGCCATGACTGAGTAAGTTTCCAACTCCAGAATTCCCTACACCAGTGAATTAATCAATCTGTGCTCTCCAATCTTCAAAAATGAAGGAAGTAATGGGCAGCTGCCTGCCTCAATATATTGAAAGCCAGCTCTAAATATGGGAGGTCCTGGGTTCAAATCTTGCCTCAGATACTTCCTAGCTGTGTGTCCCCAGGCAAGTCATTTAACCACAATTGCTTAGCTATTACCGCTCTCCTGCCTTTACACAGTATTGATTCTAACATGGAAGGTGAGGGTTAAAAAAATGAAGTTTCATGGTGTAATTAAATGAAAAATAGACTTAAGGGTCATAAGACCTGGGTCCAAGTCCTTTCTCTTACAAGTTGTAGGACTTTGGTCAATGTCAAATCCATTTGAGTCTTTTCTTTATCTGTAAAATGGGTTTTGTTACATCATATTTCGTTATATTATATTGTATTATCTTTTCAGTCATTTCCAGCTCTTCATGACCCCAATTGGGGTTTTCTTGGCAAAGATACTGGCATGGCTGGCCATTTCCTTCTTTAGCTCATTTGATAGATGAGAAAAGCAAGGCAAAAGGGTGAAATGATCTTCCCAAGATCACACAGCTAGTCAGTGTCTGAGGCTAGATTTGAACTCAGGTCTTCCTGACTTCAAGCCTAGCACTCTATCCACCTAGCTGCCCCTATACTATATTACAACATGTCATATAATATATTATAGTACATTGTATCATATGGAGCATCAAGTATCTTCTCACATGTGCTATATTACATGATATTAATATTATAAAATTTTTATTAATTAATATCAATTATAATCAATCTCATGTACTAAATACTTACATACATACATGCCTAGAGGTAGATATAGATATCCAGCATTTATAAAGTGCTTAAATTTAAGACTTATAAAATTCTTCACAAATATTGTCTCATTTGATCCTCACAACAACCCTGGGAGTTCGTTGCTATCATTTCTCCCAAGGAGAAAACAGAGTGGGAGAGGCAAAATCCCCTGGCCAGCTAGTGTCTGGGGCAAGTTTTGAATTCAGATCTTCCTGACTCTAAGTCCCGTGTTCTATCTACTGTGCCACCTAGTTGGATAATAATGTTTGCACTCCAGCCTGCCAGGTTGTTATGAGAAAAATATTTGGAAGGCTTTTGAAGGTGCCATTGGCACATGATCGAGTATAATTAAAACAAGACAAGCCTGTCCTGCACAGTCACAAATTCCAGAGGGTAAGGAATACCACCTCTCTAGCTGATGGGCTGTGCAGATAGTGGATAATGGAGCTTCAGAAAGAAGAGAAAGCCAGCAAGAGTGATGAGAGCCAAGCAAATGAATGGCAGGTATTGTCTCAAGAAGGACACTGGATCTGGAGTCCAAGAATTTGGGCTCAAGTCTCAAATCTGTCTTTTACTTGCTATGGCACCTTGGGCAGGTCATCTCCCCTTTCTGGGCCTCAGTTTCCTTATCTGAAAAATGAGGTTGGGTCAGATGACGTCTAGGGTCTCGTCTAGCTTTGATATGCCATGATGCTATGACTCATGGTTTCATGTGCATTGTGTAAAGCATATTTCATCCTCTCTGTGATTCTTTCCTTTTTCTTTGAATCTTCACGGTTTAGTTTGCTCTTTTCCTTGTTCACCTTTCTTTGAATTTCTTTAGAAAATGAGTCTATTAGGTGATGACTCAGTGGATTGAGAAGCAGGACTAGAGACAAGAGAGTTTAGGTTCAAATCTGAGCTTGGTACTTCCTAGGTGAGTAACCCCAATAAGTCGCTTAACCCCAGTTGCCTAGCCTTTACTGTTCTTCTGCCTTGGAACTGATCATTAGTATCAGTTCTAAGACAGAAGGTAAGAGTTAAAAAATGTAACTGGGAAATATTTAACAAAAAAATAATAAAGTGTCAAAAAGATTCACTTTCATGAATTCAAATCTGGCCTCAGATACTTCTTAGCTGTGTGACCCTGGACAAGTCACTTACCCCTTATAGCCTAGCCCTTACTGCTCGCTCTTCCATCTTGGAACCAATACTTGTATCTATCCTAAGACAGAAGGTAAGGGTTTTTAAAAATCCACAGCAGATTGCTTGCCCTCTTAGAGAGTGGGAAGTGGAGGGAGAGTAGGAAGGATGGAGAAAATCTGGAACTTAACAATTTGTTTAAAAGAATGTTAAAATAGTTTTTTACATTTAATTGGTGGGGGAAATAAAATACTTAAAGAAAGGATTCTGACATGATAAAACATGTATGACCCAGATCAAATTGCTTGACAGCTCCAGGAAGGGGGAGGGAAGGGAGAAAGGGAGACAATTTGGATTGTATACCTTTGTAAAACTTATATGGAAATTTGTCATTATAGTAATTGGTAAAAAATAAAATAAAAACTTTAAAAATAAGCTGAGGCATAATGGAAGGAGGTCTAAACTTGGAGAAAAGATCACAGGAGTTGGCCACATGACTCTGGACAAGTCAACTTCTCAGGGTTCCAGGCAACTCTCTAAGACCGTAAGGTACAGGGGGCAGCTGGGTGGCCCAGTGGATGGAGAGCCAGGCTTAGAGATGGGAGGCCCTGGGTTCAAACCTGACCTCAGACACTTCCTAGCTGTGTGACCCTGGGCAAGTCACTTAATCCCCATTGCCTAGCTCTTATCACTCTTCTGCCTCAGAAGCAATGCACAGTATTGATTCTAAGACAAAAGGTAAGGGTTTAAAAAATAAAAAGACTGTAAGGTACAGGGGAGCCAAGGCCATTCGTGGCATGTGTTGAATTCAGAGTCAGAGAAGTTATGCTTGGAACCCCCATTCCCCAACCCCGCTGGACCTTGTCCAACTCCTTTACTGTCTCACACTCTGCCTCTGTTTCCTCTTCTATAAAATGAGGAAATTTGAGCAGATGCCCTCTAACGTCTCTTCCTGATTTAAGTCTACGAGAACTTGAGCTCTCCATGGTGAGTATCAAAGACCTAAATCTTGTCCCCCATTTCCCTCTGGCTCATGCTCAATGGACGGATCACCAAAGCAATGGGGATGAACCACATGGCCTGCCAATGTGATGGAGGACTAAAGACTGAGCCCCATTGGCCAGTCTGTCCATCACAATCAGGAAAAAGGCAAAGGTTCTAGTGAGACCCAGTTACATTCAGGAATTAATAACTGGTTAGGTGGGGATGATACCCCTCCAGGAAAGGGCTTGTGATCTAGGATTCTATGATACTACACAGAAACTTGTTTTATTTGGGGTGGGGGAGGATCTTACCTTTAAAACAAGGTCTGAATTTTCATGCCTTCCAATGGTTGTATATTTTCTCAGGAAAATAAAGCCTTCAGAACACTTTAAAAAAGCTTTCATTCTTGATGTTCTCCCTAGAAGGTTTTCATCAAAAAATTAATTTAGTTAGGAAAAGGCAGTCTTGAAATGACTCAGTAGTGTACAGTGTTTGGGCTAACCAGAATCTATCAACATGATAATATTTACAGAGATCAGAGAAGAGCGTTTGTTGAAGTTAGCAGAGAAGGGGGTGGCTATGAGTCAGCTGAGCTATAATCGCATTCTTGCAATAGTAGGATGTAGGGCAGAGGTACTCAAAGGGTGGTCGGTGGACCCTTGGGCCCCCCACTGCCATCCCCAAATGCTTTGGGGGCCTGAGAGGTCAAAGCTATTTTCATAATAATATCAGGACATTATTTGCCTATTGAAATCCTCTTCCTTTTCCAGATTTTCCTCTCCTACTTCAACCAAAAGTATCTCACAAGAGTCTGAATGCAGAAACAGATTGGAGAATCCAGATGTTTTCTAGTAAGCCAGGTTTTAATGAAATCGAAAAGTCAGTCAATCAAACATTTATTTAAGTGCCTACTATGTGCCAGACACTGTACCATGCTGTCAGAATACAAAATGGGGCAAAAGAGAAAAAAGAAAAAAAAATGGGGCTTACAATTTAATGGGGGTAACAACATGCAAATGAATGATATATATGTATAATAATATTATATATGTGTGTGTACATATATACATACACACCAATAGCATGCAATACACTGGCTAAATAAGAGATAATTAACATAGGAAAGACACTAGAAATATAGGGAAGACTTCCTGTAAAAGTTGCAGTTTTAGCTAGGTGAGGGTTTGGAATCAGGAAGACTTATCTTCATGAGTTCAAATCTAGCCTCAGATACTTCCTAGCTGTGTGACCCTGGGAAAGTCACTTAACCTTGTTGGCCTCGGTTTCCTCATCTATAAAATGAGCTGGAGAAGGAAATGGCCAACCACTCCAGTGTTTTTGCCAAGAAAACATCAAATGAGATCACAGGGAGTTGGATAGCACTAAACAACCAAAAAATAAAGGAAGCCAGGGAGACCAAGAAGCTGAGATAAGAGGGATGGAGAGCATTCCAGGCAGGAGAAACAAGAGCCAGAAAACAATGCCTGTGGCTGAGTGTCTCACTTGTGGGACAGCCTGGAGGCCACTGTCACTGGATCAGAGTATGGGTTTGGATGTAAGAAGCCTGGGAAGGTAGGAGGGATCTGGGTTGGGAAGGGCTCTGAACGACAAACAGAGGATTTCACATTTGATTCTGGAGGCAATGGGGAGCCACTGGAGTTTACTGAGTTGGGGGATGACGTGATCAGACTTGAGTTTTGGGGAAAAATCCCTTCAGTGGCTGAATGAGGCTAGATTGAAGGGGGAGAGACTTGGGGCAGGTAGACCCCACCCCCCCGCAGGCTACTGGAATGGTCCAGAGGGAAGGTGATGAGGGTCTGCACTAGAGTAGTGGCAGGTACCAAAGGAGAGAAGGAGGCACATTAAGGAAGATGCTGCAAAGATGAAAGCCTTGACAACATATTAGATATCATGGTGGGAGGTAGAGGATAGGATGGGGAGAGTCCAGTATAACTCCTAGATTGTGAGCCTGGGGAACTGAGGGGGGGGGGCGTGTCTCCTCTACAGTGACAGGGAAGATAAGGGGAGTCTTTAGGGGAAAGATGAGTTCCATTTTGGACATGTTGCATTCAATAGCTCAACTGGATAAATCTGGCCTCAGACACTTCCCAGCTGGGTGACCCTGGGCAAGTCACTTCACCCCCATTGCCTAGCCCTTACTGCTCTTCTGTCTCGGAACCAACAAAAAGCAAGATTCCAGGACAGAAAGTAAGGATTTGAAAAAACAAAATCAGATCCCAATGACCCACTTTATGGTAACAGTAGCTAGAATCCAGTAGCCTATTCATTGGACATTTCAGGGCCAAACAGCTTCATTTCCCCAGTCGCTTGCCTTAATTTTCCATGATGCTTTGTTCGGAGCTATTTGGCTATATTGAACTCTCTCCCTTAGAATGTTCTTAAGCTCAGATTTTCCCCATTCTAGAGCTTTTCAAACTATGTGCTGAAATTCTTATTTTAATTGAAAAAGCCCAAGGATGCTGGCCTTGCAAGTCAGGAGAGCTGGGTTGGAATCCCCATTGTGTAATTGCCTGGCTTTATGGCGATGAGATTCCAGCCTTTCTGGGCTTTGATTTCTTCACCTGTAAAATGGGGTGAACCTTAGCTGCACTTGCTGTCAGGAGAGTGCTTTGTAACTCTCATAGTGGTACCTAAGGGGAGGCTGTTATGGCCATTTATCTTTCTTTGGATCAAATTCTGTTGCCCTCTCTCTCCTCTTCATCCTGTTTGTCCTCAGGTGCTCCCAAGGCCTATACTAGCTCCATCAAGCTTCTCAGAACCTTAGGACTAAGTTTCTGTAACTTTGGAAAGTCTGCAATGGCTCTCTATGATCCTTAAGACTAAATGATGGTCAGGATGATGCCTATTTATGTAGTTGTCATAGAATCATATTGGTTAGTTGTTATTCTTTCCCTGACATTGCTGAAGGAGATATATATATATATATATATATATAATAGCTACTAATCAATATAATTCTGTGATATATATCTACATATATATATATATATATCAATCACAGAAGAGAGGGTTGGACTCGATTTTCTCTAAGCTCCCTTCCAATTCTAAATCTGTGGTTTAGAATTCCAGTATATTAGCAACTCTCCATCGCTTTAAGTAGTCCATTAGAATCTATATTAGAGGGGGCAGTTGGGTGGCTCAGTGGATTGAGAGCCAGGCCTAGAGACAGGAGGTCCTGGGTTCAAATCTGGCCTCAGACACTTCCCAGCTGTGTGACCCTGGGCAAGTCACTTCACCCCCATTGTCTAGCCCTGACCACTCTTCTGCCTTGGAGCCAATACACAGTATTGACTCCAAGACGGAAGGTAAGGGTTAAAAAAAAAAAGAATCTATATTAGACTTGGAGTCAGAGGACCAGGGTTCAAACAAGTCAAGACATCATGCCATGATATCATTGATCTTCTTCAAAAATGAAGGACAAACAGCAGTTCAGTGATAACACTTAATACTTGTCAGAGGTCGATAACTCTATCTAAGACAGAGCAGGTACTCAAATGTCAGTTGAGTGACTCTGCCCCTTGTGACATTGGGCAAGTCTTTGGGCCTCAGTTTCCTTGTCTGTAAAATGGAGGTGTTGGACTAGATGGCCCCTGAGGTCTCTTTTAGCTCTAGATCTGTGACCCTATAAAGACAGTGGGGAGTTCATCTGTTTGGGGAAGAAGTTCCCCACCTTAACAAAAAAATAGAGAGATGTTGGTGAACAAACAAATCATCACCAGAGCATCACCTCCCTTGCCCCCAAACTAGTTGAAGAGGAAAGGTGCCCTTGTAGATGTCCGCACAGGCTCAGTCTAGAGAGATGAGGAAGGGAGCAGGGTTTGCATTCTAGGAAGGATTCTAACATTCTTCTTCTCTAGGCTCCAACTCCTCCTGAAGAAGTCGAGGGACATGTCCAAAGCTTAGAGATCACACCTGAAGGCATGAGCGTGTACCCCTAGGAGGTCAAGGACAAGAAGGCAGGTCCCCCCCCCCCCCGGGTTTACTGAGTGGCTACTTTTTGTGGGAGGAAAGAACAACAGGACACAAAGTGTGGACCCAGCGACTGGACCAGTTGTGGTAGGTTAACACAATGCAAGATTATTGAACTGTAAGAAATGATGACTATGATGGACACACGAAGGAGGAACACTAAATAGGACGCCTTCAGCAATGTCAGGGGAAGAATAACAACCAACCAATACAATTTAAGGGTTGTGAAACCATAATGAACACACTTGGCTTTAAGGAAGAGATAAAAAGAATCCACTGCCAAGGCTTATTTGAAGAAGTGATGGATGATGAACACTATAGACATAGAAGAGCTGACTTAGTTGATGTGCCAACTGGGTTTGCAAAGTTGCTTTTTTTCTGTCTCTCTTTTAGTTTTTTGTTATAAAGATGGCTTTCTGGTAGGGAGAAGAGGGAAAGAAATATTGTATAGTGTATGTAGGTGATGGAAAAATAAATGTTATCAATAAAAATTGAGAAAGAGAAAGTAAGAAAAGAAAAGAGTGAGGGAAGGGAATAGAAAGGGAAGGAAAGGGGAGGAGAAAGGAAGGGAAAGACAGCTGGGTGGCTTAGTGGATTGAGAGCCAGGCCCAAAGATGGGAGATCCTGGGTTCAAATCCAGCCTCAGACACTTTCTAGCTGTGTGACCCTGGGTAAGTCACATAACCCCCATTGTCTAGCCCTCACTTACTGCTCTTCTGCCTTGGAACCAATACACAGTATTGATTCTAAGACAGAATTCTGGTCAGGGTTTAAAAATAAATAAATATCAATAAATTAAAATAGTTTCCAGAGAATTTTAATCCTAATAGGAGTCTTAAATGTCAGAGGACTTCCATCCATTGTGATGATGGTAGTAAGTGGTAGAAAATAGTGTAGTGAGGAGATAGTGTCTGGAAGCAAGGCTGGGGAAATCTTTTTTTTTCTGTTAAAAAAAAACAACCTAGGGAAGAGTTTGGGGGATTAAAAACAAGCACAAAACAAACAAATTCTAGAGTCTGTTTGCCAGAATGCCATCCCTTGGGAAAAAGAATTAAAAAAGGAAGAAAGGAAGAGAGAAACGGTATGCTTTGTGATGGACTCTAGTCAATATAAAATACAGAAATGGCAGTGAAATGATAGCCAACAAGCCCTCTTGAGGACAAAAACTGTGTCTCTCATAATCTTATATCTCCCTTTGCCTAGCACACTGTTCTGCCCATGATGGCATTAAATAATTGTTTGTGGAAGGCAGCAAAGAAGGGAGAAGACATCTAGGTTCCCTTCCTTCCTTCCCTATTCTCCTTAAATCTCAGGTGATTTATTCAAAGGCTTCTTTTTAATTTGCTAAAGAGGCAGTGCAGTATGGTGGGAAGAACGATAGATTTAGAATCAGAGAATCACAGACTGAATCAGAGATTCAAGACTGGAAGGGACCTTTGAGTTATTGGCCAATCCTCTCATTGAACTGATGAGGAAACAGATGAGGAGACAGAAGTGTTTCCCTCCCATCTGCAGTACATATTACCTGTGTGACATTAGTTAAGTCTCTTAACCTTCCTGGGCCTCAATTTCCTCAATTGTAAAATGAGAGTTTTGATGGAGTGGTGGCACGGTGGAACAGAGTGCTGTGCCTGGAGTCAGAAAGATCTGAATTCAAATGTGACCTCAGATACTATTGGGATTGGCAAGGAAGGTTTTGGAATCCTACATTAAAAAAAAAAAAGAATCCCCCTTCTTTTTTACAATACTTACTAGCTGTGTGACCCTGGGCAAGTCACTTAACCCTGTTGGCCTCAGTTTCCTCATCTGTAAAATAAGCTGGAAAAGGTAATGGCAAACCACTCCAGTATCTTTGCCAAGAAACCCCCAAAGGGCCTCAAAGAATTGGATGTGACTGGAAACAACTAAATAACAACAATTCTAGGACCTTAGGTGGCCTTCTTGACCAAAGAAAAATCATGTTGTAAGAGCCTTAGAAATGGGAGTTATCCACATTATTGCAATAGCCTACCTCAAAACACTGGGAAGTATAATGCGTAAAATAAATATTGTTTGCCAGTTTTCACCTAGAGACAACAAACCGAAATAGCTTTGCTAGAAATTCTCTTTTAGACCCCGTGGCCCACCTGCTATGCCGAGTCAAGTGAATACATTCATTTTAGGGACTAAAGAGGGGCTATTTAACTTCCAAACATAGTTAAGCCTGTTTTCTTAAGAAAGAATCAGAGGAAAGGAAAATATAGTTATTTAACCACAGCCCTAGAATTCTATCAACTCCACAAGGCAAACTTTCCACCCTGTCTCCCGTGGGTACTGTACCTGGCATGCAGCAGTTTGACAATAAATGTTTGCTAACGTCAATCAACATTCCAAGCTAGCAAATATTTACTCAACATATGTAATAGGCAGGGCAACAGGCGATGTAAGAATGGAAAGAGGGCCAGCTTTGCCCTCCAGAAGACCTGAGTTCAAGTTCTGCCCCTAATGCATACAAGCTGGGTGGGCATGGACAGTGCCCCTCAGATAACTCTTTAATATTATAAATCCCAAGAGAGTTGCTGAGTTTTATCACTGGAGCACAGATTATAGACTAATAGAAATGAGTCTCCAGTCAGGGAGGCCAATGCCCCCACTTTACAGATGAGAAAACTGAGGCCCAGGGAGCATAAATTCCTTGCCCAATTCCTTGCAAGGGGGCAGAGTTGGGATTTTGAACCCAAGACCTCTATTTATAAATCCAATATATATATATATATATACATATATATATATATTTTTTTTTTTAAGGTCCAGGATCCCAACCATTCTCTCTACCTACCACACATATGCCCTCCTAACCTGGGCACTCTGTTAGGTGTTGGGGGCATAAAAATGGAAAATGACATAGTCCTTAACTTCAAGAAGTATTTGAGTCTAACATGCCTACCAGGTTAATCCTGACTATTGCTTCCTTATAGTTGGTTGCATTTCATCCCCTCCATTAGACTGGGAGCTCCTTGAGGGCAGGGACTCCTTTTTTTATGTTTTTAAACCCTCACCTTCCACCTTAGAATCAATACTATATTGGTTCCAAGGCAGAAGAGTAGTAAGGGTTAGGCAATGGGGGTTAGGTGACTTGCTCAGGGTGAGGCAGTGTCTCAGGTTCTATTTGAACCCAGGACCTCCTAACCCTAGGCCTGGCTCTCTCAATCCACTGAGGTGTCCTGCTGCCCCTAGGGAATATATTTTGCCTTTCCTTGTATCCCAAGTGCCTAGTCCAGTGCCCAGCACACAGTAGGTGCTTAATAAATATGGGTTATTTATTTATTGTCTCCTTCATTAGAATGCGAACTTCATAAGGGAAGGGAAGGTGGTTGTGGCTCTCTTTGCATCCCCAATGCCTGGCACAAAGCAGATGTTTAATAAATTAAATTATATATAATTATATATTTAATTAAAGTATATATATAAATAATATATATTTATAGAAATATATTTATATAATATAAAACACATCCTAGATTGATATTAATTATATATAATAAATTAATTATTTGTTTAATAAATATTTGTTATTTACTTATTGTCTCCTAGAATGTGAACTTCCTAAGGGAAGGGAAGGCGGTTCTGGCTCTCTTTGCATCTCCAGGGCTTAGCCCAGTACTTGGCACACAGTAGGAGCTTATGAAATATTTATTGACTGACTATGAAAATGAAAAAATGAAAGGAGAGCATGAATGAATGAACAAATACTGTTGAGAATGGGATGGATGGGGAAACACGTGTCCAGTTTGGCCAGAGGTCGAGATCCAGATTCCCGCCAATCTGAGGCCACTGGCAGGCGCCAAGAAGGGAGGAAGGTGGTACTGGAGATGGGATGGCTGGGCGTCCTACGTGTGTCGGGAGGAGCCCAGACCCGGTTGGACGCAGCCCTTCCCTTGACCAGGTGGGGTGACCGCCACCTCCCGTGCCCCTTCCTGCCCTCCTTCCCCCCATCAGTCCTCTACTCACAGGACTGGAGGAGGCGCCCCGCCGGGGGGCGTCTCGGAGATCTAGAGGTAGGTGGCCAGCCGGAAACCCCGCGCGCTGCAGTCCTGTGTACGCCAGTCTCCATGGCAATCGGCGCAGATCTGGCCAGTCCTGGCTCCCGCAGGAAGGAGGGAGGGAGTGGAGCCCCAGCCCGGAACTTCGCTACGCTCAGGGTGAGACCGGGACCTGCCCCTCAGCCCTGTACCTAGGACCCTCCTCCAGTATCTGGATCTGGGGCAGGGAAAGGACCAGCCCCAGCTCCGGACAGTGGGAAGAGTTCTCGACTTCGGTGGGAGGAGCTGGGTTCGAATTCTAACCCAGTCACTAATGTGCTGGGTGACCTTGGCCGAATCCGTATCCTCTCTGAGTTTCAAGCGTCGTCATCTGTAAAAGGAAAGACTAAACGAGTCTTCCTATCCTTAAACTTAGATCCAAGGATGCTAGGCAGGTGCGGCTGGGATGTGATCCGCCAGACTCCACAGTCCCTGCCTTCTCAGAGGAGCAGTCTTTCCCACCTAATTCACTCCCGAAGCCCCTAAACCTGCGTCCAGCCTCCCCTCGGCTCCTTCCCCTGCTCAGCTCTCTCCTGGGGCGGTGGGCACGTCCCTGCCTCATCCTCTGAGCCGCCTCCTCCCCCAGCGCCTGCCTCCGACTCACTTCTGGGATTTCAGGCTTCCCAGGTGCTTTCTAAACAAAACATGTTTTACCCAGAGCAACCCAGGAGACAAACATGCTTCTGCGGACTCCAAGGAGGGGCCAAAGGCAGGCAGGCCACCCATGGTCCCTGACTAAGAGAATGGCAGTCACCTTTCTCCAAAGGCTTTCCCCACAAGCAGCCTGGGAGGCAGGCGGTGTGAGAATTTCAAGCCTTTTTTTACAAGTGAAGAAACTGAGGCTCAGGGCTTACTGACCCAGTGGAAATGACTTAGGCACAATTCCATTCAAACATTGAGAAAGGCCCCCCCCCCTAGGATCATGGGGCCATAGATTTAGAGCCAGAAGGTGAATCATCTCCAGCCAGACTCCCTTCATTTTTCAGAAAAAAAAAAAAAACTGAGACCCACAAAGGTGAAATCATTTGTCCTACATAACATAGGTAGTAGATTTGAACTCAGGTCTTAGGGTTCCACGTTCATCAGTCTTTCCACTTCTCCTTAGAGCTAGAAGTCATCTTGGAGGTTATCTTGTCCAATCCCTTCATTTTTACAGAACTGAGACCTAGGACACTTAACTAACCAAGGTCATACATGTGGTAGGAATGGCAGAGCCAGAATTTGAATCCAACTCCTCTGACTCCCAAGCCAGAGTTCTTACTGCTGCACCTTAGTGCAGAAAATCTGAAGTGAACAAACAGTGGCATTAGCTAGAAATGTTCTCTCTTCCCCTCTAGACTCCCCGGCATCCTTCAAAGCTTAGCACAGGTGCTACCTGCTTCCCGGTGACTTTTCCTAATCACTATTCCCTTCTCCCTGTGGTTTGTAAACCTTTACCTTCTGTCTGAGTGTCGATTCTAAGACTAGAGAGCACCAAGGGCTAGTTAGGCATCCATTGGGCTACCTGGCCCCTCATCATTGAATGGAAGGAAATTACTTTGCATTGACTTTCACATGATCTATTGACATCAATCAACCAATAAATTGGAGTCATTAAGCCACGGAGATGTGAAATCTCTGATCCCCCAGGGGAATGGCCACTCTTTGGGGGGAGAGACTCACTCTTTAAAAGTGGATTCTCCATTTCTAGCAAAAATGTCTGGCTACTAAGAAATGCCAATTTTATTATCTGCCCATGCCCCTGGAGCCCTCCTCTCTTCTTCACACTCCAATAGCATCCTCCCAGTCCCCCAGACTCACAATCTAGGGACCTATTCGATTCCTCACTCTCTCTCACTCCTCCATAGCTAATCTTTTGCCAATTTATATGGTTTCTACCTTTGTAACATCACTCAAATACACCCCCTTCTCTATGACACTGCCCCCACTCTGCTGCAGGCCCTCATGACCTCACACTTGGGCTGCTGCAATAGCCTGCAGGGGGGGTCAGCCTGCCTCCTGTCTCTCCTTTTCTGGTCCCTCCTTCATCCCTGCCAAATTAGCTCTGACCATGCCACACACACCTCCTCTCCCACCCCATTCATTAAATTTCAGTGGCTCCTTATCACTTCTAGGATGAAATATAAAATCCCATTTGGCTTTTAAGGTTTTTTACAGCAACAGTAACAAAGGGGACAGCTAGGGGGCTCATCAGATAGAAAGCCTGGTCTGAAGTTGGAAGGACCTGTGTTTAAATGTGGCCTCTGACCCTTCCTAGCCGTGTGACCCTGGGCAAGTCATTAAGTCTTCTTTGGCCTTGATTTCCTTACCTTTATTTTCTATTTTATTTTTTTAAACCCTCACCTTCCATCTTGGAATCAATACTGTGTATTGCTTCCAAGGCAGAATAGTGGTAAGGGCTAGACAATGGGGGTTAAATGACTTGCCCAGGGCCACACAGCTGGGAAATGTTTGAGGCCAGACTCGAATCTAGGACTTCCCATCTCTAGGCTCAGCTCTCAATCCACTGAGCCACCTAGTTGCCTCATGTGGACAGCATCTTGAAGCCAATTACTTCTTTTCTTTTTTGAACCCTTACCTTCCATTTTGGAATCAATACTGTGTATTGGTTCCAAGGCAGAATAGTGGTAAGGGCTAGACAATGGGGGTCAAGTGACTTGCTCAGGGTCACACATCTGGGAAGTGTCTGAGGCCAGATTTGAACCCAGGACCTCCCGTCTCTAGGCCTGGCTCTCCATCCACTGAGCTACCCAGCTGCCCCCTCTCATTATCTTTAAAATAAAACAATTGGCCAAAAGATACCTGAGATCTCTTCTAGATTTAATTGTATGATCTTTGCCCAATTCCCTTATTTTATTGATGAAGAAACTGAAGCTTAGAGAGTAGGACCCTTTCCCAAGATCACAAAGCTTACAAAAGCCAGAGGAAGGATTTGAAATGAGGCCCTTTGACTCAAGAGCAGTGATTTTTCTGGATTAGAGGAGGACATTAGTAGAAGTCACTGGAAAATCTCTTTAAAAGAAGAAAAAGACCCCACAAGTTGTTATGCTGCCTTTTTTTTTTCTTCTGTGAGGGGATTAGAGTTTAAATGCCAAAAAGAAGCAGATTCATAAGATCTTAGGGGTTAGAGCTGAAGTCAACTTTTTTCTTTAATTTTTTAAACTGATCTTTCTCTTTCTCTCTCCCTCTCTTCTTCTTCTTTCTTTCTTTCTTTCTTTCTTTCTTTCTTTCTTTCTTTCTTTCTTTCTTTCTTCTTCTTCTTCTTCTTCTTCTTCTTCTTTCTTCTTCTTCTTTCTTCTTTCTTCTTCTTCTCCTTCTCCTTCTCCTTCTCCTTCTTCTCTTTCTCCTCCTTCTCTTTCTCCTCCTTCTCTTCCTTCTCCTTCTCCTCCTTCTTCTTCTCCTTCTTCTTCTTCTTCTTCTTCTTCTTCTTCTTCTTCTTCTTCTTCTTCTTCTTCTTCTTCTTCTTCTTCTTCTTCTTCTTCTTCTTCTTCTTCTTCTTCTTCTTCTTCTTCTTCTTCTTCTTCTTCTTCTTCTTCTTCTTCTTCTTCTTCTCCTCCTCCTCCTCTTCCTCCTCCTCCTCCTCCTCCTCCTCTCTCTCTGTCTCTCTCTGTCTGTCTCTCTCTGTCTCTCTGTCTCTGTCTCTGACTCTCTGTCTCTTTCTCTCCTTCCCTCCTTCTCTCTCTCTCCTCTCTGCCTCACACTTTCCTCTTACTCAGCTAGCCATCTCTTGAGACAATAGATAAAAAAGGAAAAAACTAAGCAATACAGCAGTAGAGTGTGATAATACATGCAGTATTCCACACCTGTAACCTGTCACCTCTGCAAAGAACAGATGGAAGTGTATTTTCTTCTTTCTTTTCCTGGAGCAAGCTTGGTGTTTGGTCTTTCTTTTTGAAAAATCATTGATACCTTTTGTTTTTATATTATTTTCAATTCACAATCTCTCTCCTCCTCCTCTTCCTCCCAGAAAGCCATCCCTTACCATAAAGGATTAAAAAAACCACCCAGCTCTGTGTAAAATTAGCCATCACATCAACAGCCTAATGTGCAGGGTTCTACATCCACCAGAACACAGTTGGGGTGGATTTTCTAATCTTTAAAAGAAAGGTCATCACTTTTCCCTAAAAGAGCTGTGGACAACAACTAAGGCTAAAGCTGGGAGTGATGGATATACTATAGTTATTATTGAGAAGTAAATTCTTTGAGCAGAAACAAGAAGAAAACAGAAACTCCCAGTAGTTACCCAATAAATTGACAAGCTGGGTGGAGATGGAATAACTGGTGAAAGCCTATTCTATGTATCATCAACTCAGCTTACTAGTAAAAACATTCAGTTCAGTACAGATGCTAGGATCGTGAAGAAGCTTTTATGTAGTTATTGAGACAGAAAAGGGCCATCAAAATGTACAGTTCCAGAGCTGGGACTTACCCTGATGACCAAATGGGTTTCCCACACATCTGTGCTGCTTTGCCAGGTTTCTGTTTTTTTTTTTTTTTTGAACCCTTACCTTCCATCTTGGAGTCAATACTGTATATTGGCTCCAAGGCAGGAGAGTGTAAGGGCTAGGCAATGGGGGTCAAGTGACTTGCCCAGGGTCACACAGCTAGAAAGTGTCTAAGGCCAGATTTGAACCCAGGACCTCCTGTCTCTAGGCCTGGCTCTCAATCCACTGAGCTACCCAGCTGCCCCCGCCAGGTTTCTGTTTGACCACTGTCTCCTATGGATACTGATTATATTGTTGAGAGTGTGTGACCCAGGCTTATTTGTGGACGGATATATTTATTATTTCTGCCTTTGTCCTATATTGTATTGCTGTTGTTTTTACTTTATTGCTAAATAAATGGTCAAGTTTGAGATCTAAATACAGGGAAGCTAGGGGGTGCATTGGATAGAGTGTGAGGCCTGAAGTATGGAAGACTCATCTTCCTGAGTTCAAAACTGGCCTTAGATAGTTACTAGCTGAGTGACCCTGGGTAAGTCACTTAACACTTTGTCTCAGCTCCTCATCTGTGAAAGAAATGGCAAGCCACTCCAATATCTTTGCCAGGAAAACCCCAAAAAATGCAGTCCCATGAAGAGTTGGACACAACTGAAATATCCAAACAAAAAAGATCTAAATTATCATAGTGAGTGGCTGGGTTTGGGTAAATGGAATCACTCTAGTGGGAACTCAAGAGCTATAGTGATTAGTAGGGGGAGCATATTTTCCCACAAGTTTGCCTCCAGAACCCTGAGAAAGTTGGAGTGTAGTTTCTTTAGGAAATCAGACCTGTCAGTGTGAGAACAAGTTGGGGCACCCAGAGATTGAAGGGGAGGCATCTACCCTGAGGCATTCCAGTCAGGCTTAAATATGAATGTATATGCACATATACTTATATATACACATATATACATATTCTCTGTGCGTGTGTGTGTGTGTTTCTGGGTGTATTTTCATGTGAGGAAATCTAGTAAGGGAAGGGTGCATGGCTGAAAGAATTTAAGTAAAAATCAATGGAATTAGAAACAAATGGGTTCAAGAAACATCACACATGGTATAGAGTAGTGATGGTGAACCTTTTAGGGACTAAGTGCCCAAACAGCAACCCTCACACTGAATGTGAGTGAACCCCTTCTCTTACCCCAGAGAGGAGAGGGAGGAAGCACTTCCATTGGACTTCTGGGCAGAGGAATGGGTAATGTGAGAAATATCCTTACGTGTAAAGAGGGGGAAGGGAGCAGCCCCCTCTGGCATGCTCTAGCATGCGCACCATAGGTTTGCCAACCTGGGTATAAAGGCATGTTATATAAAAGTGATGTGAAACCAATGATGAGTATTTGCTAAAACTCTCTCTGCTAAAAGAATAATTTCTTGATTTTGCTTAAAGATAATTTAATCCTTCAAAAGGAAAAAGTACCAGTCCTGTATCTGTTTCTCATCAATAAATATAAACTGGTTATTGGAGTGGAAATGATTGGAATCCTGGGGAGAAGTGACATTGATTCACACATTTAATGAGCAATTTTAAGTGTCCATCATATATGAGGCATTGAGGATACAAAGATGAAACAAAAAAATTCCCATCTTGTAGTTTGTGACCAGTTCATTCAAACCTGTCATTGGATTTATGATAGAAGAGAGGAAAGAATTTAAGTAAAAATCAATGGAATTAGAAACAAATGGGTTCAAGAAACATCACACATGGTATAGAGCAGTGATGGTGAACCTTTTAGGGACTAAGTGCCCAAACTGCAACCCTCACACTGCATGTGAGTGAACCCCCTCCCTTACTCCAGAGAGGAGAGGGAGGAAGCACTTCCATTGGACTTCTGGGCAGAGGAATGGGTGATGTGAGAAATAATCTTACATGTGGAAAGGGGGAAGGGAGGAGAGGAATATTCTGATAGCTTAGATTTAAAACAGATTTCAGAGTATTCAGAGGAAGGGTAAATGGGATGGGATGGACTAAAATTCTACCATAAACATTAGTCACATTAGCCTAGCATGAACGGGAAGTCCTCAGGAAGTGATTAAACAACAAAGATCTAAATTACCACTGTCAGCGGCTGGGTTTGGGTAAATGGAAGCACACTGGTGGGAGCTCAAAAGACAGATGTGGATACACAGGGAAATCACCAATGAAGTTACATTTTTTAAAAAACTTTATTTTTCTGCATGTAATGCCCAGTGGATTTACGCATCGCCTATGGGGGGGGGGGGAGAAAATGATCTATGTCTTTAATGAATAATGCTTGGAAATTATCAAATAAAATATAAAAAAACCTTTATTTTTCTGGATCAGACAAGAATTATCATGTAAAACACTTCCATATTGGTCATTGTTGTGAGAGAGCACTCATACAAAACCACAACCACAAAATAAATCTGTGAATACGCTAACGATGGCGTGCTTTGACCTGAGTCTATCTGACTCCAAAAGTTCTCAGGCTATATTTTTAAAAGACATACAGAAGTTAGAAGCAAAAACTAGAGGAAGAATTCCAAAGCAGGTTAAGATCCCTTAAGAATAGGGTCAGGAATATGAAATCTCTGATTGGATCAAGCAACCATTCAGTTATCCTTTGATGGAAT